>NC_084866.1:7611723-7912946 GCF_951802175.1 Populus nigra | reverse complement strand
TTTAGGTTTCCTAAAAGAATCCACGATGAAAAATGTTTTTAGTAATTTAGTTGCCAACAAAAAAATGGCTAGGAAAAACTTATTTTTTTGGCATGATTATTTTGTTGGCTTTTTAATTGCCGATGAAAATAAAAACATCAATAAGATACTTTTTAATGACATGTTTTTGTTAGTAAATCCATAAGCAATTAAAAATACCAACTAAATTTAACATAAATATCAATAGAATATTCCATCAACTTTTTTTTAATTTTCTGATAGTAAGCATTAAAAAAGGTATCATATTAAGAATTATGAGTTAATGTATGAACAATTTTTCAATATCCTGTTAATTCACAACAATTTTTTTTATTTGTTTACATATAATAATTCACAAATCAACAATATATCATCTACACTAGATAGAGCCCTACGAGCAAGCAAATGAGCAACTCTATTGCCTTCTCTTTTATTATGTTAGGATTGGGAATATGTGAAGAGCCAACCTTCTGATAAAAAAAAAAAAGTATTGTTTGTCAAAAAAGGAGTTTTTCCGAAAAAAAATATATTTTTTCTCATAAATTTAAATTAATTCAATTCATATAAATTTCTATTTTAATTGCTTTAGATTGTTATTAAAAAACCCATACCATTCATGAAAAAAGTCATGGCTATGTTAAAAAAAAATGCATAAATAAGAAAAACTTTTGACTTCATAAATACACCTTTTACTCTACAATTTAACTCATTGAAATTCTTTCTAATAATTATTTTAATAATTTCAAAATTAAATAAAAATAAGTTTTCAAAATAATCAGGCATCTTCGCACGGGAAAAAAAAAAAAAAACTATTTCTAACTGGTAGAATATTGTTAACAATGAAATATTAGTTGTAGAAAAGGTTAGACGCCTACCGGGCTTTCAATATGAAATCGAAGATTTTAAAAGCTGTAACATTGTATCCTGGAAGTGCTGCCTTCCGATGGCAGTGATGCAATTCAACCAGGAGCTTCAACAAGTTGAAATATTACTTGTGTATCAGAACGGGATTTGATACGAACATAGGACATTGCTTGTTTCTTAAAAATTACAGCTTAAAGGAGCACGATGAAGGTCAAGAGTAAAATTCATGAGCCTCCAGACCATTAATCCAAGAAGATGTCTCCAACGTTGCAGTAAAACTGGAAAGAAACTTATTAAACTACTATATGCACATATAAATTTATTTTTATTTTTTGAAAAAGAAGATGAATATTTCTACAGTGAAAGTGAGAAATGCTACCATGTATTTTAACTTGATTTGATGAAAAACTCTTACAGACGGGAAGGAAGGAAACATCCTGCTGCTGATGCCTGGCAGACTTGAAGTATTAAATATGTTGATACACCATTGAATTCAGATAACTCCACATCATCGTGTTACTGCCGCAATTCCGCCAGTGCAATTGAGTATAGACAACGAAAGCCTTGTATGGGATCACGTCCTGTTACCTTCGAACCTTACTTAAAATTTAATTCATTTGGAGTGAGATCAAAACACATGCTGCAACTGTCCTGAAGTGACGGATTTTGGCATTCTGCATTCCATAATAATAGCTTACTTCGTTGTCCAGGCTCTTGCGAGGCCGCAACCAAATTCTTGTTCTTATGAAGGACTGAATGCTTGCTTGCAGTCAAGGATTTTAAGATTGAAAAACGGGAAGTCAATATTCACAAAAAAGAGGGACGATCTAGCTCTTAATGTGAACCTGGCCACATTTTGAAGATGGTTCCACGTTCACTCACACTTTCCCCTCTCAATCTCCTCTGCAACAACACTCTGCCCCCTCCTGTTTTCAATGGACCTGATGAGCATCTCCTCAATGATCCAGAGCCCTGCCTCCCACACCCGTCTGATGTACTGAAAAAATATGAATCCACGAGTCCCCTTTCTATATCTGGCTCAGAATCATAATTATGTACTAGGGCCTGACTTCGTAAAGAATCCCGCAGCTGTCCTGAGACTGCACTGACCTCAGCATCCATGTAAATAGATAAATCTTGGCTGGAACTTCTGGAATCCAGTTCCTTTGCCTCATCACACTCATTAGATACTAGTTTTAAGGCCTGAACAACCTCACTCATAAAAGGACGGTGTGATACCTCTGGTTGAACACACATTGATGCAATAGCTGCTACTTTGGCCACACTATCAAAAGGTACATCAGGTGCTAGAGTCGGATCTATAATTACTTCAAGCCCTTCTTTAGTTGTTAGAAATGGACGAGCCCATGTAACTAGATTCTCTTGACCAGGTGGCTGGGACATATCCACTGGTTTTCGTCCTGTTAGGAGCTCAAGAAGGACTACACCATAACTGTAAACATCACTCTTCACAAGAAGATGGCCAGTCATTGCATACTCTGGAGCGACATACCTAGATTAAATATTCATCAGGCAAATAGATACATCAAATTCAATAAACTCTAATACAATTCAAATGAAGGAACTTAAAGCAAGCCTATATCAGCTTGAAGGTTGCCTAAATGTTAAAAAGGTGTCTTGTGTGTCCTCACTATCCTTTTTCTAGAAAAAAAAAATAATATTGAACTGGTCCAAGAATTCTTTATCCCCAAAAAGGAGGAGCAACTACATATTTATGATTTTATGCAGGTCCATATTAGCACTGCCAACCAAGATGTCTAGGTTGAAGAATATCGAAATTAAAAGGTTCACCTTGGCATCATTTCAATGAGCTTTAATTTCATTTGCAACCGATACATATAATTGAAGTTATGGACTTTCAAATTTATATTGCCATAAACATATTTTAATTCTGAATTACAAATGGATGTTTGTATGCATGTGGTTTAGGATGAGCATTGAGTCATTAGACAAGCTTAAGAGAAGATTCTGCACAACAGAGAGCTGGACAATGAGCTATGATTCATGGATGTTCCTTAACAGTCTAATTAGAAGACAATGTGGTGGCAGCTATTTTACTTTCTAGAACAAGGAGCAGGAGCTAACTCGGTTGGTACCTTCTAAAACATCATATGGTCATATAAAAAAACTTCAGTCTGTGTAACCTAAATCTGGGACACCCAGCAACATCCAGAATGCTGAGCAATTATGCAGGTACTTGGATCTACTACACAGTGAGCATGCCACCTCCATCTATTGTTCTCCCAGAGATATTTAGCGCTTAATACATGATTAAGGTATGACAAGCAAACAAACATGGGCATTTCCTTGTAAGGAGTTGGTGTTAGGTGGGGAATCATATAACAAGTGATACAATAAGACTTCGTGAAGCCTGAAAGACGAATTCTTACCCAAAAGTTCCCATGACCTGCGTTGATATGTGCCTATTTTCCTCATCCAAGGCAGTCCTAGCCAAACCAAAGTCTGAGACTTTTGGTGTGAAATCATGTTCCAACAAAATGTTGCTTGACTTGAAGTCCCTGTGTATCACACGAGGGCTTGAATCCTCATGTAGATAAGCTAGACCTCGAGCTGCACCAAGTGCTATCTTGATCCGAGCATCCCAATTAAGAGCAGATTCTTTATCAACCCCTGGTAAGTAAACAACATACAGACAAGCATATTCATGTTATAGAACATTGACTCCTTATCTAAGAGATAACTTTCCTAATCCAAATATGAAAACTCAGAAAGAGCAAGGCTACTACCATGTAGATGAGATTCGACACTGCCATTTGCTATGAGCTCGTAGACCAAGCTGCGTGAACATTCCTCTGTGCATATTCCAATCAACTTGACCAAATTTCTGTGATGAAGGCGGCTAAGCATCTCAACTTCTGCCAAGAATTCTCGACCACCTTGCTGATCATTTCTCTTTAGAACTTTTACAGCAACTTTGGTCCCGTCTTCTAAAACACCACTGTAAACAAGCCCAAAGCCACCCTCCCCGAGTATTCTTGAAGCATCAAAGCTACTAGTGGCCCGCTCTATGTCACTTTTGCTGAAGGTCTTAGCAGATCCTGTGTACGCTGGAATACTAGATGCAAAGGACAACGAGGCAGAACTAAGACCACTTCTAATCAATGACCCAGCAATACCTGCAAATTAGTTTTCCTTTTTCATCGCAAAACTAAGCAAGACTTTTGAATTGTTCAAATTGCCAGATATTACTAAATCAAACATATTAGAATAGAAAGGAAATGGTTATCCAACAAAGCATGTTAAATACAGAAGGACAACATGGAAATACAAAATTAAGACAATGTTAAGTCTAATATATACATGCCATATTTGTACAACCTTAGTATTTCACAACATTCTACAGTTTCTTTTTCTTTCTATTTTACCTTGCCAAGTTCAATCACTGCTAGCTAATTAGTCCAATTCTGTATGTTCTATAAGCTTAGTGTTTTACTCTGTAAAACCATTGATTCATCAAGCAGATAGGCTAAACTACACAAAGCTTTAAATACTATTACCTGATGGTTTCACAACTGAAGGTGGCAAAGGCTGCAGGACTGATGCCGGTTGACTAGCATGATCTCTATGTTTAAACAGCAATGCCAGAGCAACAGCAGAGAATAAAACTAGTGCTACAGAACCAGACACAGCAATAATAGCAATGATGCCACCAGCAAGCCCATCTTTACGCTTCCTTTTATGGACATCAACCCCTAGGGGCTTTATCATCCTTGCATTGTTGTCATTGCCAGAATATGGCCCATCATCGATTATTGCAATTCCAAAAGGTGCCATAGGTGGAGGTGGAGGTAAACCTATAAATGTAGCACTTCTATAAATATCCAGGAAAAGAATAAAAAGAAAAGGAAAAAAAAAATTCTTCACATTTAGAAATTGTTTACCTAGATAACGCACATATAATACTTCATAGTCACCAAAAAAAGAAGGGTTTATAACAACTTGTTTTTTCCAAAATCTTTGATAAGTCAAAAAGGCAGTTGAATTGTCAAATCTTTCTCCAAGGGGAACCAAGTCAATAAGGACGATTGTCTTCTCTAGCTGCTGGCTGGGGGCATTGGCCCCTATAATGCGAACTTGACTTTGTTTCATAAAAACGCCAGCGGCAATTTCCTGAGCAAGCTCTGAAACTAAAGGGAAAAATGTATACAGTGCAACACTAACGCCCAGTCCTACTTGCATGGGCAAGACACAGCGACATGGTGACCCAGGAGGAGTATTTGTGTATGGCTCTGTGCACACAGTCGTTGAACAATCTGCAGATTCGATGAGCCTATGCATTACATTTAGGAAGACAAAGAACGTCGAAGGGAAAACATAAACAAACTTCAAAGCAAGAGAAGCATGGATCTGTGTACCTTCATTAGGAGGTGGAAGTGGTAATGTGTGGAGTGGTGGCAGGGGGGGCATCTTGGGAGTTCTTGAAGAAAACCCAGAAGGAGAAGCTTTAGGGGAAAGAGCTGGCACTTGGAAATGCAACAATAATCAAAAGGTAAGCTATTAAGTATGTAATGAATGAAATAAGTGAATGTAATGCATAATCAACTTGGAAAAAGGGGACAACGAAATGTAAGGAATATGAGCTTTCTTTACTTTTTGTCCATCCAGATGCTGCAGTGTGAGTGGGTGAAGGAGTGGGTGAAGGAGTGATCACTGGTTTAGGATAGCGGTAGTGTGATGCCTTATGTGAAGAATCTACCATAGAGGAACTGCATTAGAAACTGAAAAGACCTTCAAGATAAATGCTCCAAATATAACCACTAAAACAGTCACTATTATGATACCTGGAGTTCCAAGGGGTGAGAAAGCATATTGTTTATGCCTGCTTGTTGGAAGAAATGATGGAGGCATGACGGGACCTGTAAAGAGCATCAAAATAAAACAAAATCATATATATGAATGTTAAGTACATAGCAAACCAAATGGTTATCGATTGGGGAACTTCTCAAGCACAAAAGAAGGACCTTGCTGTTTTGAAGAGGGCGGAAATGTTGGATTTGAGGATGCAGGAGCAGAGTCACTGATTCTGCTGCTTTCATGGTTTTGTTTATGAAATGGGATAGAAGGTGAAGGCGCAGAAAAGTGATGCTGTTTATCCAGAGGAGTTTTCGGCAATGATGAAGGAGAAATGGGAGAGTCATTAGAGTGCCTCATAGCATTGTGTGTGGAAGGAGCTACACCAGAAAAAGAACCTGAAAATTTTATTGTTAAATTCCAAGTCTTCATACTAGTGCTTCATATAATTGATCTTGGTGAAATTTTCAGTTTAATAATGCATACCTTTAGCTGGAAAATGGCTCATGGGAGATAAAGGTGTGGGTGTTTCATTTGGCGGTGCAGAAACTGGAATTTCATCTTTCTTATAATCAATGCTTGGGGTAGGAGCAGATGGATGGCGGACATTTGGACCTGCAATGTCATATGAGAGCCAATAAAATGTAGCATTACCTAAGTGTAAAGAGTTGGCATATATGAAAATAGTGCCAGGAAAACAATATGGAAATACCACCTAGTCTTGTAATCCATGCCATGGTCATCAAATCATACATTGTCACACCCACACAAAAAAATAGTCATTCAAATGGAAAAATGAATAAAATAAATGAAGGAAAAAAGGAAATGAAGTTTTCATGATGCTGAAAACTGGCCTTGTTTAAGTGAATGTTTAAAAGAAAAATGAAGACAATCTAGTGGCTTTTTCCAAGTATGCATCAAACGTTATTCAAGACCATGGTTATTAAATCATAGAATGCAACACCAACTGAAATAATTAGTTGCTTAATTGGGAAGAACAATTAAAAGAAAACACATAAGAAAAATAAGAAAATGAGATTTTCATAATACTCAAAGTGACCTTTTTGAATGTAAGTTGAAAAGACCAAGGAAGATATATCTAGTGGCTTTTTTCTAAATACAGATCATGGAATGAAGCTGCATTCCAACAATTTTGTGGTTTGTAATGGAAATTTTCAGAAAATATTTATAGCATCATTATTGTTTCAATCACTTTGTCCATGTTTTATAACAGGCCTTAGTGAGGCATCACTATAAATTAAGTAAAAGAAGGTTGCAGAAAGGAAACTTTTGTTCATTTCTTCAGCCATGGACTATCTATTGACACATCCATTATATGACAAAGTTTAGCAGACATTGAAAATGAAGATGTGGAATGGTTCGATGTTAAAGGAACAGCTTCATAACCAACATGAATTTGAAGTGTTTTCTCTCGAGTAAAACCTGATAATACAGCAGGGGATTCTCCAGGCATGACTGGGTGGGTTGCTGATGAATTTTGTGGCATGGCTCCCATTGGTGATACAACCGGAACTGCTGTTATCAAAATAAAAAAGATCCAACATGATTATTTAGTTTGAAATTTTGGAAGGAAAAAATAAAAGAAAGAAAGGGATTATCCACATATATAGAACATATCAATGCACACCAAATGGCATCGTTGCTGGTGCAATAGGGGGGGCTGCTGGTTGATTTTCTTTTGAATTCCTTGATGGAGATGCAGCTGATATTGTATTTTGTAAAATAAAAATGCAGGAAAACAAGAAAAAGAATTAGGAACCTGTTGAAATAGAATCTATCATAAGAGTCACAGAAGAATAGAAAACTAATTCTATACCAAAACAAGAAAATGAATTAGAAACCTGTTGAATTAGAATCCACCGGAAGAGTCAGAGAACAATAGAACACTAATTCTATACCTGGAGAAACTGAATTTGGGACAGGAGCCCCACTGAAGGATACGTCTTTTTTATGAGTACTTAGTGAAGAAGCTTCAGGTGCATTTGATTGGCTGACTGGTGAATTTTCTGGTAACTGTCTCGAAGGTGCTGCAGCTAGAACCAAACATTGTAACAAAGGCACTTGTTATAGAACAAAAAGTCAACTAGAAAATTACTAAAAAAAAACAAGCATTAGTAAGTTATGCACCTGGCGCACTTGACGCAGAGACAGGAGTCTGTCTAACTGCTGCCTCTCTTCGATGAGCATTTGGTGGCTTAGGTGGCTCATGCCCTTGATTAAGTGTGGGTGGAGGAGCTGTATTATACGTTGGAGATATAACTGAAAAACTTGGTGACAAGGATGGTACATGTCCTTGAGAAATCAAGGGAGGAGGAGCTCTATTATGTGGTTTTGTTACTATCAGAGGACTAGGAGAATATGATGGTACATGCCCTGTGATTGTTTGGGGCACTGGGGCAGAGGTGAGTGGTGGCAATGCAAGTGGAGGGTGCAAGTTTGACCCTGTATTTTTAAACCAGAATCATATTAAAACGATCTCAAGATTAGTAAACAATCTACAGTAACAGTTTATGCAAGTTACCAGTTGACAGAGACTCTGAGGCTGGGACACTGCTTCTAAATGGCTGGAGTTGGGGACCAGGCGTTCCTTCTATTGGAGGAATATAAGAAAAAATTGCTGGAGTTAGGGATATATTGTCAGCTGAAAATTAGATATAATACCAGATTTAAAACCACATATAAATGCAACTTGGTATCTATAATAAGTTTCAAACTAAAATATATCAATCAGAACAGGCGTAAGGGCTGTGTCTTTACAAAATTAGCATTTATGATTTGCTTCTGCTTATATCAGTGGTGGAGAATTGTCTCTCTCTTATGGGGTTTAGTATCCATGTTTTCTAGTCTATGTACAGGAAGAGTTCAAAGACAACCCATTAGATCTGCTCTCTGTTGAATTTAAAACTCCATAACGAAATATCTTTAGCAAATCAGACTGTAGACAATGGAATCAGAGCAAGATGAGATATCAATGCAGTGGCCGAAATGCGGCTGGATTGTATGAAGTTCTAAAGAAACATAGAATTATATAAGCAGCTAAAGATACTTGTAATGCATTTCCATAGTTGA
Source organism: Populus nigra (assembly GCF_951802175.1). Lineage (NCBI taxonomy): Eukaryota > Viridiplantae > Streptophyta > Magnoliopsida > Malpighiales > Salicaceae > Populus > Populus nigra. The sequence goes on along the minus strand of NC_084866.1, from coordinate 7,904,141 downwards.
GCGTAACTGACAATGTTAACTAGCCGTCCGTCCTATAAGAGAGGGAGAAAGATTTGGAATAACTATGAGCTCCCTTCATTGTCTCAATTACTTGAGCTTTTTACCAACAAGCTCTGATCTATGGTTACATAATTGAGGGGGAAACATTTTTTTAGTTTCTGGTTCACTATTAGTAAACAATCCCAGGTCAACAAAGACACCACAGTCCACTTTGGCTCGTATCAACTCGTACATGTATTGTCAGCTTCTTCACATTAGCATTGGCAACATGAAGTTAGATAGGCCCAGATAACAAAATGATTGATTAATAAAAAAAAACCCTTAAACAACATAAATTTCTCCTAATTCAATCCAATCCTAACAAAGAAGAGCTAGCATCATAAATTTACCAGTAGATCCTTGAACTGCGAAAAAAAAGCCAATGGCAGAGAGTTTCCCCAGCAGCTGAAGAATGGGTGGCACCATCACCAGCCCCATGACATCAAGCACCAAACTTTCAAAAACCTTTGGAAGACCCTCCTCGATACTAATGAAGAAACCACAAAACAATTAAAATAATACTACATAACAAAGAAAGAAGAGGTTTTTCATTTCTTTTTTTCCTTCCGTTGTCTTTTAAATAACTCGAATCAATAACAAAAAGGAGGTTAAACTGGATTAGCACCAGCACACACAAACAGACACAAAAACTGTGTAGAAAAAGCAAAGACAAGGTGATTCTTATTGAGAAAAACCCATAGAACCCAGTTTTATTTGAAGCTAACTAACATGTAAATTGCCAATGAAACTGTTTTCACTGACATGATTCCAACAAAATTAAAAAACCATAAATAAATTAAAAAAAAAACCCACAGAATAGAACAGGCCACTAACAGCGACTGTGCTGTGTAACAGAAGGCATAAAAAGGTATGGACAGTTAGGTGGGGCAGAGAGAAAGAGAGGGCGGTGGTTAGAGTATAAAATAAAAATTAATGGGAAAGATTAGATTTAAGTGGTGTGTTAATGGAAATAACTTGGTGGGGTTGAATTTACCCTGGGATTGTTTACTGGGGTTGCTCGACTCCATTTTCTAGGCTGCTGATTTTCCTGTTGATCCTTTGAGAATAAGGTTCTGCGTGTTCACTAAATATTAAAGAATGTTGACACTTCACTTGTGTTGTCTGGAAAATTTGTGACTTTTTTTCTTAACAAAAGACGGACGGATGAATCAACAAGATAAGTTAAAAGTAATTAAGGAATAAAGTGTTGTTCAGTCAACTTAAACATTTAAGATGGGTGAATTACGTGTGTATCACTAACCTTAGATAATACAAATTATTTCAAATAAATATAATAATTAACTATATAATTAAAATATTTTAAAAAAAATTTATAAAATTATTTTTAATGTAGTTCAACAAGCCTACTTCCACAATTTAAATACAAAATCATATTTGAGAATTAAATTCTTTCACTAGTTCAAATTCAAGAGTATAATAGTCCTTAACAAATCTATATCAAGATTTTTACATTACTTAAAGATATGTTCTTTTCAGGATTTTTATCAATTGAAAATATATTATTTTCAAAACAATTTCCTTAATGAAATTGTCTCATCAATACCAAGAATTTTTATCTAATTTTCAAATATTTACAAGAGTGATTTGTTTTCACACCAGTATCTCTTAATATAGTGTATATTACAATTGAAGTTCTAATATATTTATATGTCTTAATAGCACTTATAAGATATAAAAGTATTGAAGTGTAGTGAGTATGAAATCGAATATTATTGTGTTAGAATATAAAGGTTTAATAGCACAAATTATAGTATGATCAAAGATGGATGATTTTATAATTGTTTTTCTCTTAGAATAACATGTATATGTTATATGTTCATATTCCTCTTTTTAAAAGCTATGTATATGTTTTTAAAAAAAATAGTTCAAATAGTCAACTGGTTTAGATTAGTCAAGCCAATCGATTGATCAGTTCCTGCAAGATTCTTAGGTGTCCGTCACTGATGTATAAGTTTAGTCACATCAAACAATTGAATGGTTCATGCAAACTAGATTTATCATTTTAACTTAAGTGAATTCTTAGAACCGTCTATCTTAAATTTTATTATCAATCATTTAATACATGCAGAGTGAAATATATAGGCTTATTTTAATTGTGTTATCATGTAAGATATAAAGATTTACATGAGTACTAAAATGAACACTTAATCTAAATCCTTACTTTGCTTTTTTTTTTGAACTTCTTAATTGATTTCTTTACAAAATTCATCATGTTTGTTGATATGTTTTTTATATAAAACATGTTTAAAGTTTATTCTCAACCAAGTATGTCATTAATTTATTTTTTATTTTATTATTACCATCAGAGTATATAAACATGCATACGATATGTGATACTAAATGTCAATACAAAAAGCTTCTTATATATTGGCACATTTTAAAGAATATTTTGAGTTAACAAGACATGGAAGATTTTGGATATTCATTTAACTCAACTTTTTTTACTTTACTAGTTTTTTTAGAGTAATTTAACTATTACAAATGTTTTTTTTTTCTTTTTTAAGCATGTATAATATAATTATTTTGTGGTCATTACAAGATTTGTAATTGAAAACCTATTTTTAGGATGCAAATGAATTGTTGTAAAAAACATTACTTAATCGTCCTCTAGAATATAACAAACATAACATTATAATAATAAGACAAGAATATATATCTTCTAATCTAATTAAGTTCATTTCTATCTTTTTTTCTATCCTATCTTATTCAAGATACCAAATGCTTCCTTGTAAATTAAGGGAACGTTTGGTACTGCGTTTGTACCTGCGTTTCCTTAAAATTTGATTTTTTTTTTCGCTAAAATTGAGTGCGGTTTGTACTTTTTGGATCGTTTTGATGTGCTGATGTCAAAAATGATTTTTAAAAAATAAAAAAATATCATTGGCATGCATTTCGGCACGAAAAGCTATTTGAAAAGCACCCGCAACCACACTGCCAAACACGCTCTAAAACATTCAAGACTGGTGGTGGACGATGTGATCCTCTTTCATTGTGGGGGTGGAGGAGAAGTCCATATTTACTTTTTATAGTGATATGTGATGTGTAAATAGCGTGTGTTTGGGGTTAAAATTATGATTTTTAAAAATTATAATTTTTAAAAATTATTTTTTATTTAAGTTTATTTTTTAATATTTTTAGATTGTTTTGATATATTAATATTAAAAATAATTTTAAAAAACTAAAATAAAAATTATTTTAATATATTTTTAAATAAAAAATATTTTAAAAACCACGGTCTACTTTACCCGTATCCGAAATCAGCCTCGTAGTCAATGGCGTAAGTGTTTTCTAACCGGTCATTATTTGCCTTCTTCAGTGCATTTATTCCTAATGTAATCAATCAAATCGTTGAATCTGCACAAAAAAAAGGGTAATGAAAACAAGGATAATTACTAGAAAACCAGGATAATAGCTAAATCAACGCATCATCCAAAGCGAACCAGCTAGAAAGAGGGAAAACGAATTAGATATAGCAAAAACAAAAAGGTAACATTGCAAATAGATGTTACAAAATTGAGCAAGCTAGTAAAGAAAACTTTATTATTATTATTATTATTAACTTATATCTATTTCGATTAATCTTACAATCTTAAAATTAATGACTATATAAGTTTCTAGCAACTCTGAGATTTGTAGGACTCGAACTAGTGGCCTCTAAGGAGAAAATCTATAATCTAACTAGTTGAGTTATACCCATCAAAATTTTATTATTATTATTATTATTTAAATTAATGCAAATATCTACATCAGTTTATACATACTTCAAAAAATAATAATAATAATAATAACAAGAACTGATAGCTCCCACAGAGACCCAAGAGACCCAATTCCTAGCTAGAGATTACTGTACAAAAAGATGCAACTATGAAGCAAAACGACATCATAAGAATGCAAATGGATTTGAAAGAAAAAATAACTTTGAGGTTTGTAAGACTCGAACTGGTAATCTCTAGAAAACAAAATCTATGACTTGACCAGTTACCCGTTAGGATTTTATTATTATTATTTAGATTAATATGGATATCTGGATCAGTTTCTGCGTACTTCAAATAATAATAATAATAATAATAATAACTGATAGCTCCCACAGAGACCCAATTCCCAGCTACAGATTACGGTATAAAAAGATGCAACTGTGGAGCAAAAGGACATCATAAAATGCAAATGGATTTGAAAGAATTGGAAAAATGCTCGTTGGTTTATTATGTTCTTGACAATCCCCTCTAGCCCCTGTTTATATAAGGAACCAAGCCGCCATAATTAATTTTGAATTAAGAGAATTAATTCTGTCAATTTTTAATTTATTAAAAGCATTGAAATTTTTTATAAACAATTGACATTTCAATACAAATTTTTAAGACTGTAAGACTATCAAGGGATTAAATAAAAGATAAATTCAATGAATCTGGATTGGATTGGTATTGTTTATGGACTAAAAAAATAATCTTTCTAAATAAAAAAAAATTGTTATTATATAATAAACTCAAATTCAGTCTCATGTCAAGCCAAGCGTGTGTATAACTTAAGTTTTAAATGTACTTATCTCATCATCTCTTCTTTTTAAAAATTTTGATGTTTACTAACTTAATTTTAACTTTTCAGGTCTTCATTATATAAACACAAGAAAATGTTGTAATCTTTCAATATAAAATTAATATTTTTAAGTTTGTAGAATTTTTTAAGATTAATTTATCATTTACTCACAATTAATTTTAGATTTGTTAATTTTTTATGTTAAAATATTTATGTCGAAGAATAATTTTCAACAAAATCTTAACCCAAAATATAATTAAACCTCACTTTTAAATAGATATTAAATATGCTTATTAATCATGTCTTAAAATCATTTTTCTAACAAAATCAACTGTTAAATAGAACTCTCTTTTGATTGAGGACTTATTTGGATGACAAAATAGATGTCTATTTTCAGGATTTAAGGTTTTATGTTAGAGTGAAATAGAGGAGACAGTAGCGGGTCTAGTTGGGTAACGAACTAAAAAAAATATTGTATGTGAAGTTTTAAAGTAGAAAACATAACTTTATTAAGTTGTATTTTTATTGGAGCAATTATAAGAAAGACTAGCCCACTTGAATCCATTTAACCTACCGTTTCAATTCCAATTAAAGAGAGAGAACGTTATTCGTTGATAACATTTTAATAATTAAAAAAAAAAACATAATTGGATGCCAATAAATTTCATTTGACAAGGAAAGTTCTATTAAGGTATTTTTAATTCCTCATCTTGTTAAAAAAACATATCATGTTATGTTTCTCGAAACATATAGACATGACAGAAATAATAAATCTTAAAAAAGATTTCACAAGTCTTTCAAGTGTTTGACCTCTAACAATAATTCACATGAACCACTAATGAAAATTCTCTCAAAACCCTTTTAAGAGAGATGGACTATTATGCCTTAAGTGCTAACTTTTCTTTTCTTTACCCTACTTATCTGTATAGCTGGAGTGTGTACAATACATTATGTATCGTAACTTATAGAAAATATAAGATATAATATTCTCTTTATAGAGAAAAGTTAATAACTCTATAAATAGAAAAATATCACTTTGCCTCTGAATAATATCACATTTATTATTTCATGACAATTTTACAAATTTATTCAATCAAGTCTATACTTGATTTTCTAGATCTAGAATTATAATTTCTTATACTGATTATATTATAGTCCTTAATTTCTAAAAATTATTTACAATCAAGTCACACTTGATTAATTATTCTAGTTTAATTTCTGACCAATGCTTCTACATATATGTGACTTATTAGGTTTCTAAGAAGTTGACCCAAATATAAATCATAATTCTAAATAAAATATGATTAAATACATTAGAAAATTTAATTTATTATCAATTCAACAATTGATTGATTTATATTTAAAGATAAAATACAATGTTTAGCAACCCGTCATGATTCTCTAAATATTAAGAAAGTTATAAGTGGTTTGACTTAACCTTTTAGTGAGTAGTTTTTTAATGTAATTATTATCCTTTTATCAGAAATGTTATGATTTAAACATTATAGCATGAAGTATGTCTACTATATCAAATCATATTTGTTATCAACATCATAGTCATTGATCTTTTGAATAAAATTTAAAATTCTTTTCAAATGTTATTCCATCTTACGTAAGAATTTCATAATCAAATTTATTTGAAAACATATGGAACATTTTTCCTAATTCACCTAGGGTGATGAATCCTATCTTAATTACCTAAATATCTTTATATAGTTCATGTTATACTTAATATATATTCATTTGGTACTCTTTATTAAGACAACAAGCAGTCAGAATCAAAGCATAATATTTACAAGATAATACAATTTAGTGATATCAAGTCTAAGGATTACTTACACAACTGTCATGCGAGCCTTTCTATAGACACATGTGATCTCTCCATATAAAATTCTCATACAGGTCTGTTCGATGTACATGTCATCTATCAAACACCTATATATTAGTTCTAGATATTCCTAATACATTATCTTATAAGAAAAACCGTTTTCTTTCATAAAGGAAAGAACATAATATATTCTAGTTTCAACAATTTAAATTAATATCCAATTTTAATAGAGTATTTAACTAGGAATAATACTTTAATGCAATATGAATCTCATAATTATAATTACTTTATAATTTACCCGCAATGACTTTGTCTTTACTTTAGATTCATTAATAAAATATAAATAAATATTAAAGATAAAGAAAGCCTTTATTAATAATAAATATGTTTTGCATGAACAAAGTCAATGCCATATCTTTTCAACTAATTGGTTACAAGACATATACATTAACAATCTTCCATTTGTGATAAAGCCAATCACTCATGTATCAAATATCATATCGCTCCATATGGTGATAATGCTTTTGTTGGGATAATGACTTAGTAAGAGGATCTACAAGATTATCTTCAGTGAGCACTAGTTTTATCTTTACATCTTTCATTTCTATGATTTTTTTAATTAAATGAAATTATCTAAGTATATGTTTGGATTAATGAGAACTTGGTTTCTTTACTTGTGTGATGGCTCTATTTTCATCATAATACATGGTTACTAGATCAACAATACTAGAAACTAGATCTAGTCCATAAACTTCTTGATTCAAATAATTTTTCCCCTTTAAATGCAGAGGTGTACTTAGCTTTAGTTGTTAAATCTAGTATGATCTCTTGTTTGACACTTTTCCAACTTATAACAACATTGTTTAGAGTAAAAATATATTTTGATTGGGATTTGCTATCTTTAATATTAAATTAAAAATTAACATCTTAATAACTATGAACTATTAGTTCATCTCCTTTATAGACCAAAAAGACATTCTTAGTTTTTTCATAAGTATTTAAGAATGTTTTAAACTATTTTCTAATGATCCTTACATGATTCTATTGATATCTACTTGTTATGCTCATAACTAATAGTTCTTACCCGCAATGACTTTGTCTTTACCTTAGATTCATTAATGAAATATAAATGAATATTAAAGATAAAAAAAGCTTTTATTAATAATAAATATGTTTGCATGAACAATGCCAATGCCATATCTTTTCAACTAATTGGTTACAAGACATATACATTAACAATCTTCCACTTGCGATAAAGCCAATCACTCATGTATTAAATACCATATCACTCCATATGGTGATAATGCTTTTGTTAGGATAATGACTTAGTAAGAGGATCTACAAGATTATCTTCAATGGGCACTAGTTTTATCTTTACATCTTTCATTTCTATGATTTTTTTAATTAAATGGAATTATCTAAGTATATGTTTGGATTAATGAGAACTTAGTTTCTTTGCTTGTGTGATGGCTCCATTGTCATCATAATACATAGTTACTAGATCAACAATACTAGAAACTAGATCTAGTTCATGAACTTCTTGATTCAAATAAATTTTTTTCCCCTTTAAATGCAGAGGTGTACTTAGCTTTAATTGTTAAATCTAGTATGATCTCCTGTTTGAAACTTTTACAACTTATAACAACACTGTTTAGAGTAAAAATATATTCTGATTGGGATTTGCTGTCTTTAATATTAAATTAAAAATTAACATCTTAATAACTATGAACTATTAGTTCATCTCCTTTATAGACCAAAAAGACATTCTTAGTTTTTTCATAAGTATTTAAGAATGTTTTAGACTATTTTTTAATGATCCTTACATGATTTGATTGATATCTACTTGTTATGCTTAGAACTAATAGTTCATCTCCTCTATAGACTAGAAAAACATTATTTATTGTATTTAAGAATGTTTTTAACTATATTCTAATGATCCTCACATGATTAGATTGATATCTACTTGTTATGCTTAAAACATAAGATACATATGGTCTTGTGTATAGTATCACATATATAATGGATCATATAGTCGAAGCATATGGTATCTTTGATGGATTAACCAAGGTTCATACCTTATTGATGTATATAGAATCCATCTCAATTTCATGGCCTCAAATCATTTCTCAAAATCAATATTAGATATTGTTTCTATATAGTTGATAGACTCATCAAATATGAGAAATTCATCATTTTCAACTTCCATGAGAAGTCTATATCTAATCGGTATATGACGTGCTACCAAATCTACAAAGTTATTGTGCTTTTTGAGCTCTAGAATGAACATCCAATATTATAGCATCGAGCTCAAGTTCCATTCAGATGTTAGTTTATGGTTCTTAAACTTTTTTAAGTTTTATTTTTCTTTCATTGCTCTTTTCATGAACAAATTTTTTATTTAGAAAGGTAACATGTTTTGAGATAAACACCTTTGGCTTAATGAGATGGTAGAAATAATATTTAATAGTTTCTTTAAGATATCTAGAAAACTTATATTTATCTAACTTAACTAATAACTTTTTAAATACAATAACTTCATATAAACATCACAACCCCAAGTCTTTAAGTATGATAAGTGTGATTTTCTACCATTCTATATTTCATATGGAGTCTTATCAATAGATTTTGATGGAATCCTATTTGAAAAGTAAGTAGCAGTTTATATGCCATAACCCTAGATACAAGTGAAAAGTTTGCACAACTTATCATGGACCACACCATTTCTAAAAGGGTGTGATTTTTTCTTTCAAAAACTCAATTATATTGTGGTGTTTTAAGAGGTGTCCATTATGAGAGAACTTGATTTTGTTTTAGATAATCTTGAAAATTTTGGCTCAAGCATTCACCACCTTAATCAGATCAGAGTATCTTAATACTCTTTCTAGTTAGTTTTCCAACTTCACTTTTTAAGTCTTTGAATATTTCAAATGATTAAGACTTATATTTCATCAAATACATATAACCATATCTAGAGTAATCATCAGTAAATGTGATGAAATATGTATATATACTTATGACATGTATTGTCATTGGTCTACAAACATCTTATGAATCAGACTTAACAATTCTTTAGACATTTCACTCTTTTCAGTAAAGGGTATTTTGGTCATCTTATCTAATAAACAAGCTTTATAAGTTTCTTACGATTTATTATCAAAAGGTTATAAATATCATTTTTTATGTAACTTAGTTATTTTTGTTTCATTGATATTACATTATCTACATTGCATAAATATGATGAATATTGATTATTTAATCTATTCCTCTTGCTTTTTATATTGAATATGAGCATTTCTAAATCAAGTATATACAAACTATTTGTATAAGTATTATCCATAATAAACATCATTATTATAAAAGAAACAACATTTACCCTTAATAATAAATTTAAATCTATTTAAAGCTAAGTAAAAAATGGATACAATATTTCTAGAAAGTACTGGAATAAAATAATAATTATCAAGTTCTAGTATCAGCCTATTTAACAAAGTTAAATAATAAGTTCACACAACTAATAAATCAAACCTTGATCTATTACCAGCTCGTAGATCCACTTTGTTTTTATACAATCTTCTATTTTTCTTAGTTCATACATATTATTGCAAATATGAAAACCACATCCGATATCCAATACCCAAGAACTATTATATTGTGTTTGAAGTTCAAGTGACATACTGGTTAACATTACACATGTATCTTCATCATCATCATCATCATAACATTAATATTTAGTCCTAATTTGGACTTTGGTGTCCTCATCAAGGGTGGGAGGAATCATATTTTCAAGAACATATAACTTTCTTTCTTGCTTGTGAAAAATTATCCCATTGCGGTACTAGTTCAAAAAGTTTAATCCAATCAATTTGTTAGTATCGGTATGCTATGTATGAATATATTACTATTTGTTTTTTTAATTTATTAAACTATTCATATAAAGATATAGATTATTAGTTTCATGCATACATATTTAAAACCAAATTTAGATAAGGTCTTTGATTATAATTTGGTCTCCCATTAATTTCATACAAATTAAGAGACCTTTTTATTAATTCAGAAAATCTCATTTAGATTTTCTAGTGGGTTAGGATGTCATTTAATTTATCCGACCTTAAGTGATTTAAAAAATCAAAATAAATTAAATTATGTAGATAACATAGCTTATCAATCACATCTTTATATGTCTTCTTGATCAGTTAAGTGATAACTTTTTTGTCTAAACATATCATATATGTTTTGCCTAGCTATTGCCTCCAATCTTATATAATCATGAGTAACTCATCCAAATCATATAAATTTAGTTAAAAAGAACCCAATTCTATAACATTAAACATATTCGATTAATAATAACCTTACATGACTCAAAAAGTTATCTGTGAACGAAACTCTAGTTTTATGCATATAAAATTGGAAGGCAATCAATCATGTTCTCAACATGTACTTAATATATTAATGAGGAATTTGTTATTTTATCCAAGTCTCATTTCATGGCATGAATTATATATCATACATAACAATTATATAGATGAGAAAATAATTTTATAACTCATAAGAAAAAAATAGAGTAAAAGAGGACACAAATATTATATTTATTTAATATTAAAACATTTAACCATAAAAAAACACAAATATATTGATCTTTTAATGTCTATAATTGTAAAATCTTGGCCAAAATTTTCCAGAAATGTAAAATAAATGGGATAGATGATTATTATAATATGTAAGATGGATGTGAATAAAAGATAAAGAGATTAGGGGCATTTCAATATAAATTTACAGAACGATTTTGGGTGATAGAAAATTATGGTGTAATAAATTGAATATAATAAATTGGGAAAAAAGTTCAAAAGATAAAAGAAGAAAGGTTTATGGTCAAAATGATACATTGGTTCAAAACCAGAAATGGTCTAGCTATTTTAAGAAATGGCTAGACCAATTAAAATAAAATGGACATACCATTTTTCAAAACAGTCAAACCATTTTTGTTATTACACAGCTTATTTATATGAGGGCCAGTAGCAAGTGGAGACCACGATTTCCTCTTTTGTTTCCTTTTCTTTGCCGCCTTCTTAGAAAAATCTCATAAAAATCAAGTGTGAATAACGTAGTTTTGAAATCCGACTTGGTCAAGTGATCGGGTCACGGATCAGATGGGTTGACCCGGGTCAACCCAAAAAACAAACACCTATATAAAACACCTAACATAAATCAAATTTAAATTATAAACCAACAATATAAATTTAATTCAATATCCAAAACACAAACCAAATATAAATTCTAAAATATTTAAAACAAAACATCCAACCACATAAATTCTAAAATATTTAAAACAAAACATCCAACAACATAAATTTTAAATTAACAACACATTCACTTTTATTGAATGAATACATTAAGTTCTTCTGTGTCTATAGGAGCAAAATTTGGATAAAATATCGATGGAATTGAGCCAATCTCGTCAACACCTAATAAATCATCAACATGCTCTTTTGAAACTTCATTGTCACAATCATCTTTAATATCATTAACATTTATGACATCTACATTTCAAACACAATTAATAAATAAATATTATGTGTTAAACAATACTTTATTTTAAATAATATTTATCACTAAATAATCAATCATTAATTACCATCATCTAAAGTATCTTATATGGTCATAGTTGATAGAATTTGGTGAAAACTCTCTGCTTCTTTAGTTGTCAAGATTGACGAGTCATTTTCTACTACCTAATTTTCAATGTCACAAATTGTCTTAACTTTAATTGGATCATAATTTCGTCCTTTCCAATAATTCCTATATATTAAAAGTGAAGGTAAGCATAATATAAGTATTAATAATGCTACTAAACAAGATAAAATAATATTTAAGGAATTAGAGAAAATAAAAATACTTTTGTTTCAATCTTAGATTGCAGTTGACGTAAACAAGGTCATTAAGCCTTTGATACTCTAATCTATTTCTCTTCTTGGAGTGAATATGTTCAAACATACTCCAATTTCTCTCACATCTCGAAGAACTACAAGTTTGACTTAACACTCATATAGCCAACTGTTGTAGATTTGGAGCGCTGGTTCCATATGTCATCCACCATTCATCTATATAAAAAAATAATAAGTAAGAGTGTAAGACTATGTCAAATAATATTTTTAAATATAAAAATTATATACCCGAAGGCATAAGGGTGCGATTATTTATTGCGGAAGCTCGACCAAAGTCATGTTCAACATTCCTAAACAACTTCATCTTACTTGTAATCTTACTTTGCAATGGTAGATTTTCATGTGCATACTTCTCAAGAACATCTAGAAGTTAAGAAATGATGCTCATATATTTATCCATTATATTTGCATTATTGAAATCGAGGATTCAACCAAAATGCCGCTGCATAAAGATTTCTATAAAGTTATCCATCCCACCGATTATTGATAATGTCTATGAAATGTTTCACTTTAGCCTTTCTCTTTTGAAATCTCCTCATCATTTCTTCTTTTGCATGATGAATAACATCATACAAATATCCCATCGAAGGTCTATCATCATCATCAACCATTCGTAGAACTCGAACTAAAGGTTCACTTATTCGCACAATTATTGCACATTTTTCCCAAAACAGAGAGTCTAGCACACTCTCAACAAACTTTTTTTCTTTGTTATCTTTAGTATAAGCAGATAAGACCCATTCCCTAGATGTCACCATAGCTCTCAACTCATCTTTATGAGCTAAAATGGTTTGCAATGCAATGAAATTGGTGGCAAAACGAGTAGGAGCTGGATGAAGTATTTTTTTTTCCTCTAGTGAACTTCCTCATCAAATACAATGGATAACAATGATTATAAAAGTTAAGTGGAATTTCTCAATTCTTTTCCAGTTGTATCTGTTGCAAATTCCAATTTGAGTAGAAAATCAAAATTCTCTTTATTCCTCCATTCATACGTATTTCGAACATTCCATATTCATATATGGAGTTAGATAAAATTTTATGTGATTCTGTAAACAGAATAGCAATTCCATCAGTGCTGATCGATCCATATAATTGGATGAAAAACGATCCAATAATGGGATTTTTTTTCAATAAATGGGAAATTTAAAATGCTTGGGGATTCTATCTACATAACCTAATTATTTGTATTTGGGTTGCTAACTCAATGGTAGAGTACTCGGCTTTTAATGGAATTCAAAAAGAGTTCAGTGCAAGTATTGTCAGAAAATTATTAGTGGAGGCATTTACTGTTTCAAGCATCATTTGAATTATGTATTTTAAGGTATTTGAACATTTTTATTGTTTATTTCACTTTTATTTTAATTATGTTATATTATTATTTACTACTTGACTGGATCTTGTAATTTAGTTAAAATATTTTACTTGTGATTTTACGATTTTAGTTAGAATACTTTACTTGCGATTTTATGATTTTTAGTTAGAATTTTTTACTTGCGATTTTATGATTTTACGATTTGAGTTTACAATTCGAGTTTATATTGCATGTTTCATGTCGTGTCAAAAAAACGTTTTTGACAACCTTGGGTGAAACCATCACTAAAAACAAAAAACACAGTAGTAAAAGCATGCATTTATTACTTTTATTTTTTATTTTATAAAGAAAAAATTATACCTCGCAGCAAACAAAAAAATAGAAGCAAAATTAAACACACCATAAGCACATTATATGCTTTTCCCATTAAACCAATAAAAAAAATTTAATCCATAAGCCTCTTAAAAACTATGCCCAATGAAATTTATTTGTAAAATGCCTTTAATAGGCTTACCATGCTATGAAAAATATTGATAAAGAAGGCAAAAACACACACATAAATAAAGCAAAAATCCATAGCAAAACATCAACAAACTCTAAATACAATAATAGCAAAATCAAACACCCAACGATAAATATGTTTGAAAAGAACAAACAACGTTAAGAGTTGATAAAATAAAAGACAATGTTAGGCCAAAAGCTAGAAAAACACAAAGCACAAAAACACAAAAAAGAAGAAATAGTCATTCATTTACTACTCACCCAAGCAAGCACCATTTAATTAGCATGTATTCCTCTTAGAATGCCAAAAATCCAAAAAAAGGACTTGAAGGCTCAATATATGCTTTTGTGTGTGTGTGTGTGTGTATATATATATCAATGATAAAGCTATATATTTGTTTTTTTTAAGAGAATTAATTAAATGGACATCGACGCAAGAGTAAAGAATTTTACTGAAAAAAAAAACAACCAACACATAACAACAGTCTTAAACAAAAACAATAAAAAATAAAATTGATTGAATCCTCAAAGAGCACGAAGGATTATTAGTGGTCATGGTCGGGTCGCCAATGAAATCTCTTCGTATAAAAAACCATGAACAAAACCAAAGAAAAAGCTGAAGAATAAACCAAGATAAAACAAAACAAAGAATAAAACTAATCAAACTCAAGTACAACTTCAATAGTTGAATAAAAAGGAAACGAGAGAAATTAATAGAGTGAGAAGGCTTGAACCAATTAGAGCACCGATAGAAAAACATGCACCACAAAAAAGTAATCAAACACAAGAAAGAAGGATAAAATAAAAAGAGACAATGGAGGCTGTGATGAAGTAACCAAAAACAATGAAAGAAGAAACAACAAAATCTGTAGCAAACAAACAAAACATAGAAGTTGATCAAATTTGTTAGATCCAAGCAATAGGAAAAACCTAGCAATTAACAAAAGAAATTGAAATGCAACACCACCACCACAACAACAACAACAACAAATGCAACATTAAAAGAACAAATACAGAGAAATAAGCTCACCAACCACCCAAGGTTATCGGTCTTTGTCGGCTGGCTGATCGGAGATCAATGAAACAACATATTGGTTTGTGATTGATGATTGAAATGGGTGGTAGTTAGGCTTCCAGTGAAGGAGAGGAATGACAAGGATTGTAGAAAAAGGCATGTGAAGGAAAAATATTGTTCTGCTGACTTCTGTGAGTAGGGAAAGAAGAGAAAAAGAAAACATGAAGTGCATGTAACCACGTTTAATAAAAAGAGTAGAGGGGGGAAAAAAAAGAAGAAGTGGGTTAATAATAATAATAATAATACAAAGTAATGTAATTGGATCGAAGCAACGGACAAAATCATTCACTCACAAGTCACAAGCGAGAGCTCAAAGCATAGAGCAGCAAACCCAATCGCTGGTTTAGTCGTAAGTGCAAAATAAATGGAAAATCTTGTTGTTTGTAATAATTGTCCAGTGGTAGTAAAAAATTCATTAATCTCAAAAAAGCCCCCCTCTTCACCTACATCTCCTCTTCGCCATCTACGCTCCTTCTCATCCTTGTTCAATCGCAGCGTGACATTAAGGATGGCTCTCCCTCCCTCTGGCCAAAACCCAGGTAATATACTTATACATGTGCGTGTATTAGCATTTGTTTATGGATGATGTCAAATATGTACATTATTGGCGGCTTTGCTTACAGTTGTTGAGCAGCAGAAAGTGATCATATCAAACAAACATGGTGAAAAACTGGTGGGCTTATTACATGACACTGGATCCAATGAGATTGTTATATTGTGTCATGGTTTTCGTTCCACAAAGGTTGTCTGCTTTCATATTTGATTTTTTTTCCATTACATAATCAAGAAAAGAAGTAAAAGCTGACTTGGGTTTGTTGTATTTTCTCTCTATCTCAAGGGAAACGATACTATGGTGAATCTTGCCAAGGCATTAGAAAAGGAAGGAACCTCTTCCTTCCGCTTCGACTTTGCTGGAAATGGGTAAGTTGTTTTTTGTTTGTTTTTACTGATATGTACAGGATATTTTATTTTTTTGCTCGCCACTTTTTTCCCATATGTATATAATTGCTTAGAACTCGAACAAAAAATGACTTGATAATTGCAGCAGAGGAGATTGCTGATCGTGTAGTTTGTCTTAATAGGTAATGCAACCTTTTTAGCTGGCATCATCAATCATGAAAGGGAGTAATTGTGGCACATAACGTATCTAGATGCCATGGAAAGAATGATCAAAATTCTCCTCCTTTTGGTCTTACTATCTGCTACTTGCTTTGTTCTTTTTGTGGAAGCTGATGACCAATTTGATATCGAAGGACCTTTCTATTTTTCCAACGCTTTAGAATCAATTAAAGCAAAGAGAATTGTGGGTTGATTTCTGATTGTTATTTCTGTGATCCGTAGGGGTCTCCTTTAAGAAGAATCCAAGATCAATTTGATATTTTACCAAATATTGTCATGCTTGATTTCTTCCAGGACTTTCATGCTTATAATTGAATTGTTTAGATATCAGTTATACTGTGGAAATATTTTCAGATCAGTTAGTGGTCGTTTGTTCTCAAACTGGAAGAATTAAATCTGTGTTTACCATGGTAGATTCCAATTGCCTGAATCGTTGGCACACAGTTCAATTCTTGCTGCAAACAATAAGCATTTAGTTTCATGCTGATTTTGTTGTAATATTTTTTACCAGGGAAAGTGAAGGTTCATTTGCGTATGGTAGTTATTGGAGAGAGGCTGATGATTTACGTTCTGTAATGGAACACTTCCGTGGAGCAAGCCGTGCCATAAGTGCAATTCTTGGGCATAGTAAAGGTGTGCATATGATTATTCAACATCTAAATTGTGTAGACGCCACTGCCAAGATGAAGTTAAGTTTTTTAAGCCTACAATGTTAATGCAGATAATACCACTGTTGTTGAATTTCCATTGCTGTAGTAAGATGGAGGCAATAGAAGTTGACATGCATGGTTGATGTAGTGAATCATGTGACGGTAGAAAAGAGTGATTAGGAATAAGGTGTGAAAGGTATTGAGGTTGTTCTGAATGTAATAACACTCGGTTGATGAGGCGATGGCAAATTGGCTGTGGCATACATACCATTGATGATGACACAGCACTTATGATGCATTCACATGTAGTAAAAGGGTGACTGCTGGGTGGCAATGCTGATAGAGAGCTGGAGATAAGTTTTCCCTTGGAAATGTGTGTGCTGATGCTGTTGCCCTATTGGCAGAAGTGAGAAGTCATTTGAGATGGCAACGGATGCTCCAGGTAGTGCTCTTGGCTACTGCTTGCCTGCCTGGAACATTCTCTACTTTTGGCTCTCAGCGATGTTGGCGGGCAGTCAACACTGCCATGAATGTCGATAATTTATTTACTTCTGATATATGTTTTAAGCTCCAAAGAGACATGGTGTAGGGGTATTATTTATCTATCGAATGTCAATTTTGGGATGGAACCTTTTAAATGACAAGCTTATAGTCCAAAGTCTTCATATTAACTCTCCATGCAGAATGTCATACAAATACTTCTAAAGATGCCTGCTCGGCCTCTGTGCCTAATCTAAGGTGGAGACTCAGATGGGAATTCTAAAGAAAGAAGCCCAGAATATGAAGGGTTTCAGTAATATAATGCATGGAAAAAGTGGGCCCCTTTTTTTGAGTGGAAATGAAGGGCAGTTTAGTAATAATGCTTCTCATGATTAGCAGTGTCAATTTCACGTTCTATTCAACTCATCTGTCTTGGAAGTCTAGTGTGCAAAGTCTACTATGATAAATAATAAGTTTATGTAAATTATAATCCTCTCTTTGAAAGCTGTCATGCCAACAATGTAATTGCAGGAGGCGATGTGGTGCTCCTATATGCTTCCAAATATCAGGATATCACTACAGTATTCAATGTTTCTGGCCGTTATGATCTGAAGAGAGGCATTGAAGAACGGATCGGAAAAGACTTTATGGAAAAGATCAAACAAGATGGATTCATCAATGTTAAGAATAGAACAGGTAATCCGTTTTTATTTCCAGAATATATGTAAATTAGTTTCTTAAATGAAAGATTTTGCAAGCTGCCTGACATAACCTTCTGCAGGAAGTGTTATTTATCGTGTGACTGAGGAAAGTTTGATGGATCGCCTGAATACTGGTATTCATAAAGCATGCCTTGTAATCAATAAGGACTGTAGGTGAGCGCTTTCGTCTTTAAGTAGCTTGTTATCTTTGCTTTTGCTTGACAAGCATGTCTAGTGTGTCAAACTTAGTTCCAGTTGTAATGTTTTTGTGAAAATCTATCCATAAACTAGATGCTAATAAGCAAAATGAGATCCCTAGACTTGATGAAATGAAATTAACACACTAATGACAGGCAACCCCACGGATGCTCTCAAAGCACAAGAAGGAAACAAGAAGTTTCTAATTGTGATGAACGAGAGAGAGTGATTTTCTTGTGAAAAATGCACCATGCTATTTTATTGTACAAATAAACAATTTGGTCTTCTCTTTGTTTTTTGCTGCTGGAAATCCATTTTGATGATGTTGCTTGAAGCATAATTCAGGCGATGACACATTTTTTATCCAAAGAAGTGCTGCTGCATCTCTTTAGTTCCTAGATTGGCAATTTCTTTGTTATAGCCAATTGCTCGCTTCTTGTTCTGTTTAATCTATTTTCAATTTCTGTCAATGCTTTATAATGCATTTTACACTGGTGTGTCTCTGTCTCTGTATTGTTTGTGCCTTCATTACCACAATTCTGCATGCAGGGTCTTCACTATTCATGGATCTGCTGATGAAATCATCCCGGTGGAGGACGCATTAGAGTTTGCCAAGATCATACCAAATCACAGTCTACACATCATAGAAGGAGCAAATCATAGCTACACTTCACATCAAACTGAATTAGCAGCTGTTGTTTTGAAGTTAATGAAGGCAACCTTACAGCAGGACTAAGGGTAAACCCAGCTAGGTAGTGGTGCGCGTCAAGATACTAGATTTTATTGAAATCGTAAACATCACTTGTAGCACATCATGGTGATAATTTGACTAGGAAACAATTTGCTGATAGTCAGCTCACTATTGTGTTCGGCATCCAAAAAACAATTGGTGATGAAACAACTACACGTCCGAGTATGAAAATTTCGAATCTGATTATTTCATTGGCGTTTGGTATCTTTTTCATTACAGATTTTTAGTCGAGACAAAAAAGAAGTGGAATATCAGAGTTTTTCAATGTTTAGATTTTGAAATCAATGATAGGACAAAATGCTTGCATGCGTGATCTGATGAATCATGCGGACGAGGACAGTGACGGTGCTATTTTGGTCGTGTGCCGGCCTTAAAAGATGAACTCGTGCATTCTATTTGCTGTGGATGGTCAGTAACGAAGCCTCAAGCAATTTTTATTACATAATTTTTCATGGAAATAGGAACAGATCTTATAAGCTCGCATGAGCAAGAATCACATAAATTATATCAATAGTGCAAGACTCTACCATGATTATTACATAGTAGTTCCAGCCCACTATGGCTATCCCACCCTTTGCATTGAAGCAGGAGAAGATCATTTCTTAACTCAGTTATTTCCCATGCGCATCAAAGCATCGTCAGCTAAGAGCGGAAAGGGAGAAATACAGGTGAAGAAGATAGTACAGCAGGAAAACAGAAAAAAGAAAAAAGAAAAAAGAAAATTGATAGCCCAGCCGTTTGGGCCAGTCCCAAACGGCAGGGTGATTGTCCGTTTTAAAAAGCATTCTGTCTGGACCAAGCCCGAACAGAAAGCCTTCTCTTGTTCTTTAGGCCCTCAACAACTGAGCCTCGTCCCAACCACTCTAGAACCGAATCCCAATCGCATGCAAATTCCTAAAAAAAACCATTGATCGGCACCCACCACAATGCAACGTTATGACCTTCAACAAAGTTAATATAATATCGTACTTTCTTGTATTTATAAATGAATTTTGAGTGTTAATATGCTTTTATTAACTTTTCACTATAATTAATATTATTATTTTTATCAATTATTCATGAGCGTTAACCTTTTATTAATGACTATCTCCTATCAACTTGTCTCTTTAATTAACACCATTTTTTTTTTCATTAATCATATGTGAGCGTTAACCTTTTATTAATGACTATCTCCTATCAACTTATCTCTTTAATTAACACCTTTTTGTTTCATTAATCATCTATGAGCGTTAACCTCTCGCCAATAACTATCTCCTATCAATTTATCTCTTTAATTAACATATTTTTTTACTAATAAACAGAAAAGACAACGCTCCTAAAACATTAAAATATCATCCATAGTGTAAATATTCTATTTCTACATAATGGTTCACAATGCAATAAATCTATGTCCACAATACATATATAGTGTTTTTCTCAATTTTTCACAATCCAATGAATCCATGTTCTAAATTGTATATACAGCTTGATTAATTTATCAACAGAAATACAGATAGCTTGAATATATTATCAAAC
The DNA here is from genome assembly GCF_951802175.1 of Populus nigra. NCBI lineage: Eukaryota > Viridiplantae > Streptophyta > Magnoliopsida > Malpighiales > Salicaceae > Populus > Populus nigra. The sequence goes on along the minus strand of NC_084866.1, from coordinate 7,883,473 downwards.
AAGTATTAGAACCGTATAAGGTATTGTATTTTAAGACGTGTAGCTGAATTTGTTTCCAAGTCGGATTTCTATGAAATGAATTTAAAGGTACAACGTTGAGATATAATTTAAGAGCTTAGGGCAAAACCGGATTGTGCGATCACCGATATTTATAGCCGACGGAGTCATGGCCGACAGTATGGAGCAGAAACCACGAGGGAAAGGATTTATTTACTAGCATGGACGCCATTTTCATCTGTTCCGACCAACTCTGATGCCCTAGCCTCTTAACACTTCACCAAAAAGCACACACATATAAACACAATGACAGGGATGCATTGAATAGGATACTGCGCTAGATTTTTAATTACTACATAAAAAAAAAAAAAATTGGCCCCATTCACAGACATAATTTAGGTGTACATTTCATGAAATATGGCAATAGCCCTGCATTTTCAGCAGTAGCTCATCTAGACCCGCAAAACTTTGATCCATTCTAGAACCAAAACCTACACTGACGATTAAAAAATCTCAGCTGCGGCACAATCATAAACCATGTGTCCTGTCACAAACTAGGGCAGTTTTTAGTTATAATAAACCTGATGCCTTCCGAATCCTTCAATTTGTGCCCACTGGAAATCCTGGTGCTGTTGATGAGCAGGAGATGGGATGACAGGACTCCATAGAAAACCGGGCGATGCCATGGGATTTAGCAGAATAAACCTCCATCTACAGTTCTGAGGTCGTTCACGTATATGCTTCAGCTGCGGCAAATACTTCATCAGTAGAATCAGGTGGGATGGTTTCTTGGGTTGGTTCTCCATCTGTAGTCTCATCTTTCAGTTCTTGATCAGTCTCAACTTCAAGTAGCTTCTCCCTGAGCTTCATCATAAGCTCTTCCTGGACATCATCATTATGAGCTAGAAACTCCCTCAATGCTTCCTTGCCATGGTACTTGCGACCATTACAGTCATAAAATGCACCATTTTTCTTGATGAATTTGTGTTTCACTGCCAATTCTATGATCTCCGATTCACGACTTATTCCCTTGCCAAACTCAAGCTCAAATTGAACAGTTTTAAATGGAGGGGCAAGCTTATTCTTCGCTATCTTCACTTGAACTTGAGTTCCTGTTGTCTGCAAAAGAAAAACAAAAGTAAGAATCAACACTTTGACACAAAGAAGACAAAGTAATACGAACCTCTGTAACCAAAAATGTATAATTGTTGAGATTTAAACCTAATAATCTACAATCTGCACTTCTTGCTCCCCCCACCCCATCCCTTCACCATTTCTGAACAAAAAAACAAAGAGTAAACCAGCTTCAATCCAAACAAAGACAATGTATAGTCAAAAGTCACGAGATCCGAGGTCATTCATTTCACTTGTTTACTCATCTTGAATGAGACATAAACCAATTGTCAACAACAATCTTCTAAATGTCTTCATGGGCGACTAAGCATGCAGAGGTGGTTAAAACAAACAGATCTCAAGCCAAGAAACAGTGAGGGAACTAACAGTCACTTCCAGAAAACTCTCTGTAAAAAGATACACTGATTTGCAAAATAGAGGAATCCATCCCTCCCTTTTCAATTCCTTTGTCAACCCTATTTTTTTCTGCCATCATAGATCAAGCCTGTATCCTGTTCAAGCAAAAGCTTATACCAGCAAGTGTCTTAAGCTTTGTTGCATGTCTGGCACCTTGTTTGAAAAACAATGAACAAGACCAGAATCAAAGCCAAGAATATATTGTCTAAAGGAGCCCAAAGCAGGGTGGAGCTAATGCAAATTTAGTCTATTCCACCTAGTGTGGTAATTAAGTATCACAAAAGTTCCTCATCTTGACACGGTTTCAAATTCACGGGTTGAGAAAAAGATAAACAGCCATACCTCTTCTCCCTTCTTGATGAACCCTACCCTTCTCATGTTTAGGCGTACAGAAGCATAGAACTTCAGAGCATTACCACCACAGGTTACTTCAGTGGGCCCACCAAATCCGAAAGTTGAAAGCTTAGCTCTCACCTGTTGACAGATAAAGTTAACGAACCAAGCATTACACACACACACACACACACGCACATCATATTGCAATAAATTCTGACGGTGCCTGTATAATTTCATGCCATTACTAGCACAGCCAGTCTCAATTCCAATTACAATGGACTCATGATCAGCACACTAATTTATACATGGATCTAAAATTCATATCCAGAATCATGGAGGCATTAATATCAGAAAAGGGTAAGCTCGATATTGATTGCTTACTTTTGACTATGCTGCCAGGGCAACAAAAGGGAAGGAATTAAATTACACGTCAAAGAAAAAGATACAAGAAAGAATACATAACGAAAAAAGAAGAAGAGAAGAATACTCTAAAATCTGAATAGATTGATAAAATAACAAAGAAAGTCTATATAATAACCCTAGCACCCTTATTTATACATAGTTAAAGCCCTAGATCCTTGTAGGAATAGGATTTCTAGTCTTGGGCTCCAATTAAAATAACTTAACCTCCAAGGAAATACTTTAAAAGTCAGATGCTAATCAAACGACCCTAGATTAATTAAACATCCTCAATATCATAAGCAAAATAAAATAAATTATAAACACAACTCCTGTATCATTCTCTGTGAGTAGGAAGAAACCCATCCTTGGACCAAAACCATTCTTGCCTCGATCTCATGTGTCCAATCAAGAATCACCAACCCATTTTCTTTCTTCACTCCCAAGTGTACAACAATTCTAGAAATTAGCTTAAGTTCCTCCATAAAAAAGCTTGCACCAGAAACATCTACTGGCAATTTTTTTTTCTCTTCCATCAATTTCCAGAGTAATGAATAGCAAAGGTTAACTTGCTTCATCAGTATGTGTTGTATCCATCTATCCTTAGTACAATTCTACCTTTGTGATGATATCAAACGTGTAATCAAAAGAACCAACATAGTTTAAATCATTGTATTTCTTTTGTTGAGCAACTTTCATGTTCTCTTTACACTCGACAACTAGTTTTTCAATGAGGGCATCAATGTGAAAAGGAATTGAACTAGCTTAGAGTCTCAAATCAAATAACTTGGGTCCTTTACCTTTGACATATCCCTCTTATCCATAGCTTGCTTGAAAGACAAATAGCTTGTCCTTGCCTATTGGCTGGGAGTTTATCTAGCTATTTAGACTAAAGGGAGTGTTGGTCTTTCAGTTAGAAAGGGTCAACACAGTAGATACGTTTTTCCATTTAGAAATTTTTTTAAAGTGCCAATAGATTTAGTACGAGTTGAACCTTTCTTATTCTTGGTCCTCTCTAATACAAGCTTGCTCTCTTATGCGCTTGCCTCAGATAACTAGTAACATTCTTTAGGCCCTTCTAAATGAGCACAATCAGATCAGGGGAAGAAATGCAAAGGACAAGAAAATCCAACTCAGTCTTGTCCTATTAGTAGAACTACTACTAGTCTTCTAAGCTTATTAGTTATTTTGTTATCATGCTAGGTAAAAAGGAAAGCTTAATAAAGACTAGTTTATAACTACTGTGGAAATCAGTCTCAAAATCAGTTAGGATCTTAGAGAAATCTTAGTATATATGGTTTAGGAAAGAGAATCTGGTATTAACTATCCAGATTCTCTAGATTATTGCTTTCTAGTTTAGTGTAGGATACTTTCCTATCTAGTATTTATTTCTTGTTTTGAGGGTCAGTAGGTTAGCTTTTCTTCCCTATTTATTGTACAAACATACTGCTGGTAATATTAAGAAAAGAGAAAGACTTCTCTCAAAATTCTTCATGGTATCAGAGCCTACTCTTGAACCCTAATCTACTTCTCTAAGGCATGGCAGCAGCAGGACAAAGCTCTCTCTCTGAGGTGACCTCACAGCCAAGAACAACCTCTCATGGCAGCCTTTCAGGAGGCACTGAAGGCACATCACACCAAATCACAGGACACAAACTCAATGGATATAATTATCTTCAATGGTCATCATCAGTCATGATGTTTATTTGTGGAAAGGGCAGAGATGACTACCTCACAGGGGATATCATCATACCAGAAAAGAATGATCCCATGTTCCGAACATGGAAGACTGAAAATCATATGGTAATGTCATGGCTGATCAATTCAATGACCAACGAAATTGGAGAAAATTTTCTCCTATATGGAACAGCAAAGGAAATCTGGGAAGCAGCAAGAGAAACCTACTCAAGTTCTGAAAATACATCAGAACTATTTGAGATTGAGGCAGTGTTACATGATCTACGCCAAGGAGAACTTTCTATTACTCAATACTTCAACACTCTCTGCCGTCATTGGCAGCACCTAGATATGTTTGAAATTCACAGCTGGAATTGTTCTGAAGACACAGTCCTATATAGAAGAATTGTTGAGCAGAAAAGAACTTTCAAGTTTCTTCTTGGGCTCAACAAGAACCTTGATGAAGTCAGAGGAAGAATAATGGGAACCAAACCTCTTCCAAATCTCAGAGAAGCATTCTCTGAGGTTAGACGTGAAGAAAGTAGAAAGAAAGTAATGATGGGACCTCACAACTCAGCTCATATAATGGAAGGATCTGCCCTTGCTGCTCGAGGCTATTCAAACAGCAACTATGATAATCGACAGAGGAAAGGAAGACCCTGGTGTGATCACTGCAACAAACCAGGACATGTCAAGGAAAACTGCTGGAAGATTCATGGCAAACCTGCTGATTGGAAACCATCAAAATCAATAAATGACAAAGACAGACGTGCCAACAATGTTATCTCAGATAACAACCAAGATAAAAACACCATTCTGCCAACAGAAACAAGTCCTTTCAGCAAGGAACAGCTTGAGATCTTACAGAAACTCTTCAGTCAGAATTCACTATCTCAACCAAGTATGTCAGCCTCTGGTTCTGGATCTGGACTGTTAGCACAAAAAGGTAAATTTTCAACAGCCCTTACTGTTAGTAAGAAACACTCAAGCCCTTGGATCATCGACTCCGGAGCATCAGACCATATGACAGGAGATGCCACTCTTCTTAATGAATACAATCAGTGCACTAATAATTCTACAGTCCGTATAGCTGATGGGTCTTCCTCCCAAGTTAAGGGAATAGGCCTGAGTAGACTCTCAAGGGACATGATCCTAAACTCTATTCTCCATGTTCCTAACCTAGACTGCAACCTACTCTCAATTAGCAAATTGACTCGTGACCTGAATTGTGTTGCTAAATTCTTTCCTCATTTGTGTATATTTCAGGATTTGGATACGGGGAAGAAGATTGGCAGTGCTAAGATGTGTTCTGAGCTCTATCTACTCAAAAGTGAGATTCCTCTAAGGCAAACTCAAAACAGAAGCTATGTATCATCCAAGGGTCAGTCAGCTTTAAATTTTCATGTCAATAAAGATAGTGAAGTTCTATTATGGCACTATCGTCTAGGTCATCCAAACTTCATGTACCTTGAAAGGCTGTTTCCATCCTTCTTTTCCAATAAAAGCTCACAATCCTTCAAATGTGAAATATGTCAACTCTCTAAACATGTTCGCAGTAGCTATCCCACCATTTCATATAAACCATCACATCCTTTTGCAATGATTCCCTTTTGCAATGATTCATAGTGATGTATGGGGCCCCTCACAAGTGCACAATATAACTGGAACTCGGTGGTTTGTCTCCTTTGTTGATGATCACACTAGATTGACTTGGTTATTCCTTATGAAAGAAAAATCTGAAGTCGGCCAAATTTTCCAAAACTTCCATGCCATGATACAAACCCAATTCCAGACTAAAATCCAAATCCTAAAAACTGATAATGCCAAAGAATATTTCAATTCTAGCCTTAATACTTATTGTCTAAATCAAGGCATTATCCATATAAGCTCGTGTTAACACTCCACAACAAAATGGAGTGGCTGAAAGGAAGAATAGACACCTATTGGAAGTTGCTAGATCCCTTATGCTTTCTACTCATGTGCCAAAACAATTCTGGGGAGAAGCTGTACTCACAGCAACCTATCTCATCAACAGAATGCCTTCCAGAGTTCTAAACTTCAGAACTCCCAGCCAAGTCCTTCTACAAGCCTTTCCACACACCAAACTACTCTCTTCCTTAGACCCTAAAGTATTTGGCTGCTCAGTATTTGTTCATATACACCATAGAGGAAAATTAGACCCTACCTCCCTCAAGTGCATTTTTATAGGATACTCTCCACACCAAAAGGGTTATAAATGTTACTCTCCTGTTCTCAAAAAGATCTATACTTCTATGGATGTCACATTTTTTGAACATCAAGCATACTATCCCAAGTCTGATCTTCAGGGGGCAACCATGAGAGAATATCAGAATTGGGATATACAATCTGATCATGTAATTAACTCAGGAGACAACCCACAGAATCTTGTCCAAAGTCATTTGAGTCCTTACACTACACCTCCAGCCTCAATCCAATCAGTCCCAGCACCACCAACCTCAGTCCAATCTCCTGACCAGATTCATCCTACACCAAAACAGATCACAAATCATGAGCTTCTTATTTATTCTAGAAGAAAAAAACTTGGAAAGGAGATAGAGCACACAATACCTCTTGCACATGACCAAGATTCAGAACCAAGTCCAGATTCTGCCCCAATATACTCAGGTATGGAAACTTCTGACTGTGAGAATACTGCCTCTGTTATTGATGATTCAAATATTCCAATTGCTTTGAGAAAGGGTGTTAGATCATGCACAAGTCATCCCATCAGCAAATTTGTTTCATATGAAGGGTTATCACCAACCTATCATGCATTTGTTTCAGCCATTGACAGTGTACAGATTCCTAAGTCTATTGAAGAAGCTCTCAAAGATTCAGGGTGGAGAAAGGCAGTGAGTGATGAAATCAGTGCCTTAAACAAGAATAGAACTTGGGAAATTTCTGAACTTCCACCTGGAAAGAAACCAGTTGGGTGTAAATGGTTATTTACTATCAAACATAAGGCTGATGGAAGTATTGAAAGGTTAAAAGCTCGTCTGGTTGCAAAAGGGTTTACTCAGTCCTATGGAATAGATTATCAAGAAACATTTGCTCCAGTGGCCAAACTTAATACAATCAGAGTGCTTCTGTCGCTAGCAGCTAACAAAGACTGGCCATTACATCAACTAGACATCAAAAATGCTTTCCTTAATGGAGACTTGGAAGAAGTATACATGGAGATTCCTCCAGGACTAGAAACATCCTCCAACGTCAACAGAGTATGCAGACTGAAAAAATCACTATATGGACTCAAGCAATCCCCTCGGGCATGGTTTGACAGATTTACAAAGACAGTAGCACAGTATGGATATTCCCAATGCCAAGCAGATCATACACTGTTTGTAAAAACCTCTCCAGAAAAGGAAATAGCAATCCTAATAGTATATGTGGATGACATCATCTTAACTGGGGATTATGAGGAAGAACTGGTGAGACTGAAGAAACTTTTAGCCAAGGAATTTGAGATCAAAGACCTTGGGTATCTCAAATACTTCCTTGGCATGGAAGTGGCACGGTCAAGGAAAGGTATATATGTTTCTCAACGAAAATATATCTTGGATCTGCTAAAAGAAACAGGAATGCTTGGATGCAAACCTGCAGACACTCCAATGGATTCAGCAAAGAAGATAGGAGCAGAAAATAAGAGTATACCAGTGGATAGGGGGAGATATCAAAGACTTGTGGGTCGACTCATTTATCTCTCACATACCAGACCTGATATTGGCTTTGCTGTCAGTTTTGTAAGCCAATTCATGAACAACCCGACAGAAGATCATATGGCAGCAGTTAATAGAATCTTGAGGTACCTAAAAATGACTCCTGGTAGAGGCCTTCTATACAAGAAATGTGACAACAGAAATATTGAAATCTACACAGATGCAGACTGGGCAGGAAACATTATAGATAGGAGATCTACTTCTGGATATTGCTCCTATGTTTGGGGAAATCTAGTAACTTGGAGAAGCAAGAAACAACATGTGGTATCTAGAAGCAGTGCAGAATCTGAGCTGAGAGCTCTAGCTCTTGGTATCTGTGAAGGGATGTGGATACAAAGATTACTTAAAGAACTTGGCATGGAATCATTGACACCTATCCAGATGTATTGTGATAATCAAGCAGCCATAAACATAGCAAAGAATCCAGTTCATCATGACAGGACAAAGCACATTGAAATAGATCGACACTTCATCACAGAAAAGATTGAGAAGAACATTGTTCACCTCATCTACACTCCAACAAAATCTCAGATTGCAGACATCCTCACCAAAGCTCTACCAAGAACTAATTTTGAAGAATTGAGTCACAAGCTGGGCATGTATAACATATACAACCCAGCTTGAGGGGGAGTGTGGAAATCAGTCTCAAAATCAGTTAGGATCTTAGAGAAATCTTAGTATATATGGTTTAGGAAAGAGAATCTGGTATTAACTATCCAGATTCTCTAGATTATTGCTTTCTAGTTTAGTGTAGGATACTTTCCTATCTAGTATTTATTTCTTGTTTTGAGGGTCAGTAGGTTAGCTTTTCTTCCCTATTTATTGTACAAACATACTGCTGGTAATATTAAGAAAAGAGAAAGACTTCTCTCAAAATTCTTCAGTTAGCATGTTAGCTCACTAATAGTACTGATAGAAAAGATTACGGGCTTCTTAAACACAATAAGAAACTCTAAAGATGGAAGAGACAAAAATAAAGAGGACTCCCATTCGACGCTAGAACCGGATGTGCTTATGCAATTGGATAGACAGAAAGCAATTATCCTTTCACAAACAAGAGATGGTGGAACTTCAACTAATTCACTAGTTTTCCCAACCTTGTCTGATATCTTGTTAAGAAATTGAACTTGAGCCTAACTGCCTTTTAACTAGTGCCCCAGCTGCAACTCTTTGATACACCACTGAAAATTAGCTTGCCCAGGCTTGACAACTCCTTTGATTTGCTTACTAGAAAGAACATGGCTTTCAATTGATTTACTCCTTGCTTGGGTACATTATAACGATTCCATGGATAGTTTTGTTTGACATCATGATGAAGGACATAGCTTATGACTATTGGCTTTGATCATGCCACTAGGCATTTGATTTGGACAATCCACAATGATTCAAACACTTCGTCGCATCTTCTACACAGATACAGTGAAGATCAGAGAAATCTCCTTTGTTACCTGCTGGTGTGTCATTTCTTAACTTATCTGGCACAAGCCCAAAGGTGCTGACTAATACCTCTTCTTCACACGAACCCATTCTAACTAATCCACTCCTACTAACACAAAGGGTAAAGGCACGCCTCATCCTACTTTCACTCTACTGTTTCAATGGTAGCTAGATTGTTTAGTTTTATGTTAGTTCTATTTTCTCTAGATCTCCTTGTTCTGTTGAATCTTACAATTCAGTACGGATTTGATTTGATTCAATACAATTCATTGAGCTTTACAAGTCCTCTCGAATAGAAAATTGAAATAAAATGCATAATTTTAAGAGAGGTGGTAAGAATAGGAATGCTAAGTCAAGAGGTCATGTATGTCAACATGTAAACAATCTTCTTCAATAAATATTTCTACTAGAAACTTAAATGAATTATAAATTAAATTTTCACAAAAAAAGAAAACAGTGAAAGAAAGCAAGAGTGTCAAAGACAAGGAACTACAAAGATTACATCAATGTTGGGGAAGAGCAAGATTATTGAGTCTTTAGAATAATCAAGTAGCAATGAACAATATGTTGAATTTTGAGACTTAAGTAATTAAATGACTAAGAACTAAAAATTTAAATGACAAGATTTACTATGTTATTTATATTTTATTAATGTCATTATCATTTGTTACTAAATTTTATGATTCACAATTTTATAAGATTCACAATCCCAAAAATTGACCTTTTGATTCACGAGTCAAATCTCAATTTGACAGCCATTACACACAAGTTCTGGCCAAAACCTTGAACAAGCTCTAATGTAGGTCAGCCACCACAAGCATCAATTAGGACTACTAAATAAACCAAAGATACTTATATATATATATATATATATATATATATATATATATATATATATATATATATATATATGGGGATTGTTTACATTAGTTAATCATTACATTCATGTACAAGCTCAAATTCATTCAAGGAGGTAGTAAACGAAGCTTCTACATTTTTTTTGGCAGGATAATAAACTTGAGCCCAACTCACTTGATTTTAATTTGAACAAACCAAGCCTGAACAGTATAATACTCAACTCAATTACAATCCTGGCATGCAATTATTTTACTCTACTGAGCCAAATTGACAGCCTGAATGAAAACTCATATGAGAAGTTTCTTTGATTGGGACAAAAATCCATTTGGCATGACATCTGGACCAGATTTGGTAAATGACCAATCTTTAGTTAGTTTTGAATGCAAATAACTCCTGGGTCTTTTAAGCCAGTACCTAAAATGAATGTGCAAATACATCTTTATAGTTTCACGGTAAATCAGTACAGATCTCCTAAACCTATAATGATAGGAATACTTCAAAATAGCACCTGATTGATAAAGATCAGAACAGTCTGTGACTGTGATAAAGAGTGGCTCAGTTTGCGAAGTGCCTGGCTCATTAATCTGGCTTGCATTGCCATATGAGCATCACCCATCTCTCCATCAAGTTCGCTTTTAGGCACAAGTGCAGCTACCTGTCATTATTCACAATAGAAAAATAAAAACAAGACTTAATTCCAAACTGTAGTCTGAAATTCAATGGTATGGATAATTCTAAACAAATAAACTTTAACAAGCATTGATGTCTAATACATGTGCGCTCGCGCTATCTGCAGCAAAAGCTGCAGGCATAACGGTTAACACAACTCTGCTAAGATGATAACCATTAAATAGGACATATGAGAAGGTGAGTAAGAGGGGGATGGTAAAGTGAATGAATTATCTTACCAAGTATTACATTATACAAACACTGATTCATTGACTACAAGAAACTATAACTACAAAGCCTCATCCATTGAATACAAGAAACTATAACTAAGAGAGGACTTGATAACATGTAAGATTACGAGCCAATAAAGCACCTTACTTACACTATCAACAACAACGACATCAACAGAACCACTCCGGATGAGAGTGTCCACAAGACTGAGAGCTTGTTCGCCACAATCAGGTTGCGAAAGAAGCAAGTTCTCAGTGTTCACCCCAATAGCCTTAGCTAATGATGAATCAAGGGCATGCTCAGCGTCCATAAAAACACAGTAACCTGCAAAGAAGTAGACATGTTAATGCCATGGAAGAATTGAAATCGAGTCCTTGACAATTCAGCAAAATTCTTTGACTTAAAATCCTCTGAAACAATTTACAGTATCCAATATTCTACGTATATGTTACTAGAGAAAGATTAATACTTGAATCTTATTCTGAACTTACTAATAAAATAGCTTGACAACTTAATGACGTATGGTACAAAAATTGACATGTCATGTCCTTACCTTATATTTTCATTATAAATAATGTATTTGTGGGATTCAAACCAGGGCAGGTGTACACCTCCTAACAGCCCAGTTTGAGGAAATGATGGCCCTGTTAGTCCTAAGAGCATCTCCAACTGGAGAGCTAAATTCAAAAAAACATCCTTTTAACTTTTGTTTCTTCTTTTAAGAGCATCTCCAATGCAAAATGCTAAATTAAAGAGCCAAATTGATAAAATGGCTTTTTAAATAGTATAAATATAGTTTTTTTTTTATTATGTGCATTTCAATGGTAAAAAGCTATTTAGAAAGGCCAATTATATTTTAATATATTTCATGTTAATTTAATTTTAATATAATTATATAACTAATTTAGATATTTTATATAATTATGATGTTATTAATTATATAATTAATATGAGTAATTTATAAAAGTAATATAAATTTGAGAGAAGGGTGAGGCTTTTAAAATTTACAAGTTTCTTTCCATTTGCTTTTAAAGGAAAAAAAAAACTGTTGGCCAACGACTATAAAAATAGCTGTTGGCAACGGTACTTCTATTTGGCCATTTCTACATAAACATGTAGAAATGATTTTGCACATGTTGAATAACTATTTTTGCTATTCATTTACCTGCGCCGTTGGAATTGTTAGAGCATCTCCAACCGGAGAGCTAATTGAAGAGCTAAATTCAAAAAAGCGTCCTTTTAACTTTTGTTTCTTCTTTTAACAATTCCAACGGCGCAGGTAAATGAATAACTAAAATAGCTATTCAACCTGTACAAAGTCATTTCTACATGTTTCTGTAGAAATAGCCAAATAAAATTACCATTGCCGACGACTATTTTTATAGCCGTTGGCCAACAGTTTTTTTTCCTTTAAAAGCAAATGGAAAAAAACTTGTAAATTTTAAAATCTTGTATTGTGTCTCACCCTTCTCTCAAATTTAGAAAAACAAGAATCAATTATTCTCCGGTTAATTAATAACATCGGTTGTGTTAATTAGCTGAAATTAAAAGGTATATTTATTTAAAAGTTTTTTCTATTCTCTTTTCTATTTGTTGATTTTTTAGACCTTTTGTTGTTAATTTGATATTTGTGATGGTTTTTTTCAAAGTTTGAATTTGAATTTACTTTTAAAAAAATAAATTTTTAATAGTAACATATAAAACTGAAAATTAAAAATATTCATATAAATAAATTTTAAATTATATCTTTTAACTTTCATATTACTTCATTAATTTTATATTACTTTTATAAATTACTCATATTAATTATTAATAACATCACAATTTATTATATATAAAATATCTAAATTAGTTATATAATTATATTAAAATTAATTTAACGTGAAATATATTATTGGCTTTTCTAAATAGCTTTTTACCATTGGAATGCATATAATCAAAAAAGCTATATTTATATTATTCAAAAAGCTATTTTATCAATTTGACTCTTTAATTTAGCATTTTGCATAGGAGATGCTCTAACAATTAGCTACTACTGCCATAAGAATTAAAATAAATCTTGTAGGCATTTAAGAAGTAACCTCCTTGCTTTTGTGCTTCAGCAATTACATGTAAAGCAAGAGTGGTTTTCCCAGAAGCCTCCGGACCAAAAATCTCCACCACACGACCCTGTTGAAATCCAATTTCGATATGTAATACACAGCCAAAAAAAAACACAAAACTGTGGGGTTTGATTCTTGTTTGCATTAAATATATGGAGGTTCAGAATTCACAGAACAAGAAATGAACTATCAACTCCAACCCTAAACATTCAGTTAAAGCACAATAAACTCAAAATAGATCTCCTCACAAAACTAATACACTTTTAAGCTATTTCAAGGGATAAAAATTGCAAAACAGTAACCAGTCAAAGCATTTTTTGTTTAAGAAACTTTATGCAGTACAAAACAGAGTATTGTTAACAAAAACAAAGCAACAAAATGCTTGAATGAAAAATGTTCAGTCATACCTTTGGAAATCCACCACATCCAAGTGCTATATCAAGAGCAAAGGAACCTGTAGACACGACTGGAACATATTTGGGAGCTTCAGAGCGGCCAAACCACATGATAGATCCCTTTCCGAATTGACTAGTAATTTGATCAAGGGCTTGTTGTAAAGCCAAATCTTTCTTTGACGTATTTTCTTCACCAGACTCGCTTCCATCTGACTTGGATTTTCTTTTACCTTATCAATATTGGTTTTTAATAAGATAAAAAGGTAGACATTTGTTACAAATCCACAATGTTGCCTGAGAAATGAAAAAAATAAATCCACGCCATTACTGCGTGACACGGCTTGTTAATTACAATTACATAATTACTCATATGAACTATAAACTCTTAAGTTTCAGTATAACTTGTCCATTTCATCAACTTTCAATACCTTTTGTAGCGAAATTGCGTGTCTGAGAAGAAGTTCCCAGCACAACTCTCCTTAGTCCCTGCTATATATATAATTCATTAATTAATACACGCAAAACAACCCTGTTTAAACAACAAATATAGAATGAAACATGGAGAGTTTCACCAAAAAAATCAAGCGTATGGATGATAATACTGAACTAGGTGAAACGAACAGTAGTAAAAATGATTAGGCACCTTAAATAAACATCAAACAGAAATGTAGAGATAAGGTACCTCGGGAACAAAAAGAGCGCGTCTCAGAGTAACAAGCCTCGCCATGGAAATTAATTTTTTCTTTTTTTCTTTTGTTGGCGGATTGTAATGGTAAAAAGAAAGAAGCGAAAAGCAAGACTAGGAATATACTTACTTATTATTGCATGCCAGAAAATAAAAAATAAGACAGAGTTTAAGAGAATTTTAGAAAATGGAAAGATTGAGGTTCTGGCTTCTGAGTTCTGTCTCTGTGCCCTATTTTTAGGGTTTTAGGGTTTATTTCCCGCCATTGATTTTCAGTGAGCTCCGAGTAAACGGATGGATTAAAATCTCGAGTTAACCGATGCTTCTCTTTCCGAGTAAAAGGTGTTGGGTATCTATTGTTGTCTATTTTGCTACACAATTAATTAATCTGCTTGTGTTTTTTTTTAAAAAAATAATATGGATATATGAATTTTAAAATTAATCCTAAAATTTAATTTACAGTAATCAAATTAGCTTACTCGAATCCTGATCAATTAATTAAGTTACTTTTCTCAAGATTATCTGTTTGTATTTTTAAAGTTGCTGATAAATACTAATGTATTGTTACTGTCAATGCCATTCTGTAACATTTCTGCATCATGACATTTTATTTTGGTATTTTAAAAATATTTTATTTTTTATTTTAAATTAATTATTTTTTAATGATTTTTAAAAATTTTAATGTATAAATATCAAAATTTTTAAAAAATAAAAAACATATATTATTTTAATATATTTTAAAAAAAAAACAAATAATCACCGCCACCCTATCAAACATTTTCTTCATGGTTTATTTTGTAGCCCTTTTGAAATCAATTTTGGCTTTAGCTTTCCATGATTCTATGTATCTATTTCCCATCATGATATAAGGAAAATTAAGGCATTAAAAGTAAAAATGTTATTGTTGCTGCTGACAGGTAATTAATTAATCATGATAATACTTGAGTGATAGCTTTCCGTAACTTCTGCTCCTGCTGCAAATGCTGCTACTTGAGTTGTTTTTGTTACTATTGAAGTCACTAATCTAGCTGCTATAACTACTTGTATTTTTACTTGGAATATATATTTTAAGATGATTGAATTATATATATATAATTTACTTGGAATATATATTTTATATATATATATATATATAATAAATAATTTACTTGTTATTTTAAAATTTTAAGATTTGTTTTCACCATCTAAATTTATATTATATTTTTTATGTCGTGTTAAAAATATATTTTTAACAACCTTGGAAGAAAACTTATCAATGTAAGAGTCCCAAAAGAATTAAATATATCTATCAAAATTTTGACAAAATTTCTCCAAGGTCTCAAGTTGTCAATTATATCTTGTTACACTTACATACATGATTTTAAAAAATAATCCAATTATCCTAGATCTCACACCACATCAATAATACTTTTCATTTCACTTCAACATTTATAATTATCTTCATAATTAGTTATGAAACCTAAAAAAAAAAATTTAAAACATAACCATCAAGTCATAGAAACATCATATTAATAATTTGTTTGTTTATGTCATGCATTAAAAAATAGAGTTAATATAATTAAATAAGATTACAATCCATCTCAAAATAGAATACATTACTTCTAGTCTATAATAATAAAATTGGATAAGCAAAAGACAACTAGTATAATTAAGAAGGTCATGTAAGACAAATATAATTATTATAAAAATGCATTAATAATAGTCGTGTTTAATTTTTTTAAATTGTTGATTATACATCCTTGTTTTATTTCTATTTAATTATTATAACCCCTTTTTTCTTCTTTGTATTTAAGACCTTGCTGATGCTGATAATCTTGCCAGCATTATTAGTCTCCCTTACCCGGGATCAACTAATTAGAACTAGAAATTTATGTTGATATTAATATGCCCTATTGATATCATTAGTTATCCTGGTCCGGAATAACTAATCAATCTCTTTCCGGGTATTTTAAGTTTATTATTTGAAAATGTTGATGTTAAAAAAATCTTTTAACATCATTAACCTTCCTTTAGGAGCAGCTAATCAAGTTTTATTGAAAATATCGATATTAATATAATCCACTGACATTATTAGTTATCTAAATACCCAAAATAGCTAATCATGTTCTTTCAAATACCTTAATTGTGTCACTTTCTAATACGAATGCTAAGAATCATTTGACATCATTAGCCTCCATTAGCTAATCAATTATTTCTTTCAAGTGCTCCCTTTCTTCTCTTCTTTTATATACCATTCTTTTATGCACTTACTTATATAATAATATCATAATAAATGAATAAATTTCCTAATAACGACATTAATATAACATAACAAAGTTGTAGAGGTATTGGGCACTTACCTATTATGTTAGAAGCTTCTCTTCCGGCTCGAGTAAGTGGCACAACTATCAAGATATCCCCTGCGAATCAATTTTTTTCCACATTGATCAGCACAACCCTTAACAAACTCAATAATATAAAAAGTCACTATTATGTTTAACTTTTTATTCTCAATGTTCCATTTCAATTTCCATTGGAATTAGTTGTATTTTACACATAACTTCATCATTTAAATTTCTTACTAAAAATCTAAATAATTAATCATATATAATCATTTCATCATACTTTCATTTATATCTTCCCTTGTTCATTTATATTCTTATTACACAATATATCATATCTTGAAAGAAATCTCCATACTAACTTAAAAAATATGATTAATTCAACTATTCTTTCATCATTTTCAGTCGGACCTAAGAAAAAAAAACATGAACTTATTAGTTTCTAAATTTTTTCTTTTTGAGGAACCATTTTCCTCATTCTATTGTTTAACAATTTCTTCAATTACACTAAACTCTCAATTTATTGAACTCATCATCATTAAGTGAAATAACATCAAATACTAAAAAATCATCTTTAACATCATTCATAACACAATTTGTAAAATTTATAAAGAAAAACTACTATTCATTACTCTACACATGGTTGGCCACTTAAGGTCTCAAAAATCCCCATAATTTAGAATTTTAGAATTTAGAATTTTGCCCCACAATTCCTTTAATTCATTATTTTGTTATTTTTCTTAAATTTCTTCTAACATTTAATACTCTTCTTTATACTAACTTGGTCCAATTTCCTTTTTTTATTTTCAAAAGAATCCCTCTAATTATTATTTATTTTATTAGAATAAAAACCCTATGATGTCTCATTTATCCAATTTTTTTTTAAAAAAGTTCCTAGGGCTTACAGTCAAAGCCGGATAGTTAAACTTCAATAAAAAAAAATTCTTTTTTTTATCTAAACATTTGATGTAACAACCCCAATTTAATTACACAACATTCTATATATCTATTTTATTATTATTGAAAGTACAATATTTTTTTTATTCAATAAAAAGTCCGACATAGTTTCCTCTATATTTTTAATACCAAGTTATTGACTCCATAATTTTCACAACTTGCAAATAGTAATTCTAACGTTTGTCCCACTATCCTGTTATTTGGGACTTCCTTAACTTAACCATAATAACAACTTCCCATTTTCTAAATTATTCACTCAAATAAAACAAATATTATATTATTCCATAAATATTATGAATAATATGACAAATAAATCAATTGAACATAAGTCAAGACACATATATTCATTTCACAAAAAAAATGCAAAGGTACGTTTAAGGAGGAGTGCAACAAAATTATAGACATGATTTAAAAACAAGTACTTTAAATACATTGTCCATAATTAATTTAGATATGTAAATACATTTTTGGATACAAAATAATAATACAAAGCAAAATATTAATTCTCCCAACTACATCATTTGACTAAACAAAAAAAAATATAAACTCATGAATCTATTACTCGACACGGTGTTGCGAGCCACCTAAAACTTTATTTAATACCTAATATAATCAATTTTATACTCAATGATAATTTAATATTATTTTGCAGAATCATTTATCAAACAATTAATTTATTAATATTCCATTATCTTTGCATATCAATGTCATTAGCACAATTTAAAGGATATACCAAAATCATCTCTAGCATATTAGTTTCTCTAATTGCTCATTAGCCAAAGAATTAGTTTCTTTAATTACCCATGAACCAGGACACTAATCTCATTAATTAAGGAATTAGTTTCTCATATCATCCACTATTCATGGTACTAATCCCATTAATTAAGAGATTGGTTTCTCTAATTGTCCATTAACTAGAATACTAATTTCATTAACCTGAGAATTAGTTTCTACAATCGCTCATTAACTAGAGAATTAGTTTCTCCTATAACCCATTATTCAGGGTACTAATCCTATTAATCAGGGAATTAGTTTCTCTAATTATCCATTAACCAGAGCACTAATCTTATTAATCTGGGAATTAGTTTCTATAATCACTCATTAACCAAGGTATTAATCTCATTAACTAGGAAATGAATTTCTCATATCGTCCACTATCCAGGGCATTAATCTCATTAACTATGAAATTAGTTTCTTCAATTACTCATTAACCACATTATTAATACCATTAACTTGAGAATTAGTTTATATAATAGCTCATTAACTAGGACACTAATCTCATTAACCAGGGAATTAGTTTCTTAATATTTTTCAAATAAAAATCAAGATACAACTAAAGAAAATTACAATCACAATTTAACTAATATTATAGTATTAAGGTGTTGAGCACCCACATAATGTTTGAGCGCATGAAAAGATCCCCTGCTATTGATAAAGTCTCACGACCTCTCCTGTACTAGTAGAATCAATATATCATTTACTATTCATCACCATAAAGGTCAATTTCACTCTCCATATAGATTTTGAATTCGCAATTTAATCGCATCGAAAATTCCAAATTCTCGTCATGTATAAATATCCATTTCTTTGTTTCTACAATTTGATCCCCAACCTCACATTAAGCGTTTCAGTCATCATCGATAAACATACATATCATGCTAAATTACATCAAATAATTTTCATCTCCCTTAAACAAACCCAAAAGAACAAAAAAAAAACTAAGAAAAGATCAAAATATAAAATCATGCCAAAACTGGACAGTAGCTAAAATGGTCTAACGATTTTGAGAAATGGTTCGTTCATTTCTTAAATCAGTCTAATCATTTCTCAAAATGGCTAAACCATTTCTGGTTCTGGAAATTTTTTATCTTCTTTTTCTCTGTAGCCGAATGCTCCATTATGAAAAGGGGTATGGGTTTTTCCCTTCAAATTTATATAATTTTCTATTTACGCAATCTTTATACAGGCTTTAAAACTTGTTTCTAACAACATACACTCATACAACCATCATATACATAAAGATTCATCCAGGTCCATAATACTCAAAACATCTAATAAACCCAAATATATTAAGTTTCCACAAGTGAACTCAATAGAAGTTGTTCTTACTTTGAAATAACAAAGAATCAAAAAAGAAATAAGAAGAACAACTTCTCTTCATTAACAACTTCCTCTCACTCTAACACCAAAATGCTTCCTCTAAGCTTCAAACTCTCTAAGACACCTAAATACCTCCTTTTAATCACTTAATAATTCTTTTAATCACCATAAATTAGCTTTTTGTTGAAGATTTCATCAAGAAATGAGAAAAAGAAATTAAGGAACTCTAACCTTTCTTTTTGGTTCTTGCAAGCTCATGGCAAACAAGAGAATGAAATGGTATTTATAGTGTCATCTTCTTGTTAAATACATATTAACCCTCACCTTTTTGTATTTATATATTGACCCCTATTGGTATTACCTATTATATTTTGTCCTCGTGAAGTTTTTTTTTCTAACAATTTAGTATTATATTCACTCTTCATTTCATTATGTTCACCCCATTTATCTTGCTTAAGTTTCTTTAATTTAATTTAACCCATTTTATTATCGGGTTAATTTTTTTATATTTTACTAACCTGGAAAATTCTAGCCAGGAATTTACAATTGATTTGATCGAATCTGTTATCTTTTAATTTAGAACTTGACTGTTATTCACGCTAAACTGAAGACCCGTATTATTTTTCCAGTAAAATATTTAGGCGTTGCAATATCATTTTATTTTTTTTAAAAAAAGAGAAATCCAATAACTCGGGTTATAGTCCCGACCAACTAAATAAGTTGGCTTTATTTGAATCATATGAAAAGAAGAAGAAACAATGATAGCAATATATATATATATATAAAGTGATCATGATAACATTGAAAAAAAAGACGGGTAATTTACTAGTTGTGTTTAATGAATTTGTTTATTAAAATCAATTTGCAATAGAAATCGACATACACAAAATTTATTTACTAAACTAAAAGGAAAAAAATAATATGTAAAGCTACACATATTAAAAATATCATAAAACACTAAATATTTAATCTATATAAAGTATAGAAAAATTACAGATGAATCATATTAACTTTTTAAGAAATTAAACACACCGAATATAATTAGAAAATAATTGCTATTTAAAAAATGATGAAAGGCCAAATAAATCACATATAAGAGGTATTAATTAAAACATAAATTTTAAAAATATATATAAAAAAGGTTTTAATAAAAAATTAACTTTTTTTAAAAAAAGAAAACAATGAGGCCAAGCACTTACCCCACCAAGAAAAGTCCACACGCACTGACTTTTTTTTATAAGTTAATAGGGTGGATGACATGTCATCCGTCATATGTCGTTTTCCCCATTCTTTGACCAAAAAAAAGAAGAAGAGATGACGTGTCTTATGTCTTTGCAGACAACACGTCATCCATAATTCCTTAGATTTCGACTATTAAGGTGGCTGGAAAAACAGGGTTCTTGTTTTCTTCACCCCGAAACCATTTTTAATCTATTATTTTACCCTAAACACCTAGAAAACACCTTTGAAATCTTGTTCAACCAATTCTTAGTCTCAAAAAACACAAAAAACTCACCCAAAAACCAACAATAAACTTGAAATAAAAAATCTTTTCAAGCTCAAATATGATTTTTAAGCGCTTTCAAGGTAAAAAAAAAACATTTAATCTTAACTCTCATTATCATATGGAGTTATTTGATACAAAAGTTAATCGTTTTAGTGGCTGAAATCATCACCAGTGGAAAATTTCTCTATCTACACCAGAATTCGATAACCCCCTCTCTCTCCTCTACCAAAAAAGGAATGAAAAAAAAAATAAAGTGTGATACCAAAATTAAATTTTTGAAATTTAGGGGGACCAGTTACCTAATAGCTAAAAAAGATAGGGGTGTAAAGTGTACTTTTAAAATAAATTTCAAAGCAACCATCTATTTTACCCATCCTTTTCATTTAAATCATTTATCTTTCAACTCAACCTTCCCTCCAAATAAAACATGCAATTCGATGCTAATTTGGGTTCAAAAGAGCTCAATTATCCAAAATAAAATTTCAAGGATCAAATTGAATTTTTTAAAAGAATTAACTATTGAAATTCAGTGTGATATATGAGAGGATAAATAGTAAAATAACCACAGTAAAACCTCTATCTCTTTTAGGTTATATTATAACTAGATATGGGTATGCATGCTATGTTGCTAGTTTGTATTTTTCTTTGAAAAAAAAAACAATGTCTAAATACTGGAAGCGGGCTTTAAAAAAATAAAAAAAAATAAATGACTCAAGTTATAGGCCCCACTAGCTTTAATAGGTACATTTTATTTTAATTTGATGAAAAACAATTTGACAATGATAGTAAAGAAGAAGAAGCATGATAAACTAGAAAAAACCATTAAAAGTATGTAATTGGATTAGTCTGCAAAACTCATGGTCCAAGTTATGAGATCAAGTTAACCCAATAGAAAAGAAATTAAAGAAAACCACAAAACCTATTTTTATTTAAAAAAAAAACTAATGTTGAACGATGAAATTGCAAAAAAAATAATAAGGAAAAAAAGAAGAGAATGTCAGGCCACATCAACTTTTCAAACTCATAACACGGGTCATTAAACCAAGTTATTCGATCCAATAAAGGGTTAAATAAGGAGATTCAAATTCTAGCGTAATTAAATCGAGCTTTACAACAATAATCATAGTGCTCAATACGATAATTGGATACGACTAAAAATTTACCCAGAGTTTCCCATAATATTATTCTATATTGGGGTAAGATTTCAAGTCAATCAAAGTTCGGGAAGAACTTGCGATATAGGTCAGAACATGCTATATTAATTGTAGCTTTCCTGAACTCCGGTTGACCTAAAATTTTACCTCAACATAGAAAACTATATTGGAAAAGTCTGGGTAAGTTTTCAGCCTGATCGAATAGGTAGATTGAGAATTATTATTGTTGATTTAAAATTGGACAATAGGCATAATTACACTAGAATTCAAATTTTCTTATTTAACCATTTCTTAGATCGTATCACCAGAAGTATCATAAATGAAACAATAGTGAAATTCAATCCACAACAAATCTAACACTGAAGGATGAACTGTTGTTGTTGTTGTTATTGTTGTTGTTGTTGTTATTGTTGTTACTGCTATTAGCACCGCCACCATCATCATCACATGTGTGGCAACTGTTGATTTATCTATTTTATAAGGATTTCAAGTCAAATAAGGAGATGTTATTACCACCACCACCACCACCACATGTGTGGCAACTATTTCTTTACCTATTTTACAAGGATTCCATGTCAAACAAAGAGATATTTATGGCAATAACTATTATCTATAGTTTGCAAGAATTTGTTTTATGATTTGTTTAATTTATTTTAGTGTTGAATAGTATTAGCTTTGGACTTTATTCTAAATTGGGTTTGGTTTGGCCTATTAAACATTGTATTAGGGTTTGTTTCAGCACTAGACATGTAATAGGAGGTTACTATATATGGCTCATTCGCTTGAAACCCAAAAGAGGTTCATTATAGTTATTTAGAATGGACTAATATCACTTTTATGACTGTAATTTTCGGCAACTATGATGATTTAAATAAACAAGATTTTCCTTTTATTTTGCATGTTGCAAAAAAAAAAATTTCCAGGGATAAAAATTGTACACCAACTCATTAAAGATTAACTACTTTTGTGACATCATTTATATACTTCAGGTTCTTAAGTACAAGGTTATCTTTAGGTCCAAGTTTTTTTTTCCAATACCTTTGGTTTGCAGGTATAGGATTTCTAATTTCATTGTGGGTTGCATGACCACTTGATGACGAGGTTTGCATAAAAAACTATCATCACTAATACCATCATTACTATTTTTATAATTATTACCATTAATATCACAACTATTACTACTACTACTACTACTACTATTAAAATTATTATCAATAAAGAATAACAAACAAACATATATTAGGTATTATAACTTGAACTATATAAAGATATTTGAGTAATCAAGAGATGGTTCATCACCCCAAGTAAATTAGAAAAAACTCTTTACATATTCTCAAATAGTAGTGATTGTGAAATTCTTACACAAAGTGAAATGAGATTTGAAAAAAGTTTCAAAATTTACCTAAAGGATTAATGACTATATTGTTGAGAACAAACATGATTCAACAAAGTAGATACACTTCATGTTATAATATCTAAATCAAAACATTCTTGATGAATGAATAATAACTACATTGAGAAACTACTCATTAAAAGGTTAAGTCAAACTACAGATGACTTTTCTAATATTTAAGGGATCATGATACGTTGCTAGAAGGTACATTTTATCTTCAAATATAGATCAATTAAATGTTAAATTAATAATAAATTAAATTGTTTAATTTATTTAATCCTAGTTTATTTAGGATTATGATTTATATTTTGGTCAACTTATTAGAAACTCAATGGGTCACACACATTAAAAATCATTGGTAAAAATTTAAATTAGGATAATTAATCAAATGTGAGTTGATTGTGAATAAGTTTTAGAAATTGAAGAATAAAATGTAATTAATACAAGGGATTACAATTCTAGACCTAGAAAAATCAAGTAGGAACTTGATTGAATAAATTTTTAAAATTATTCTGAAATAATATATATGATATTATTCAGGTGGCAAATTGATATTTTATTTTTTACAGAGTTATTAGATTGTTTTATAAATAGGATGTTATGAATAATATTTTTTGTATAGAAAAAAAATTATTTGAGTTATAGAACATAACACAAAAGAAAGAGCTAATACTCAAATATAAAATGACCTTTCTCTTCTAAAATGGGTTTTAAGAGATTTTTCACTATTGATTCATGTGGATTACTATTAAAGGCTATACACATAGACGACTTGTAATTTGCAACAACCCAGCTTTAAAGAAGCTGATTAGACATTAAGAAGATCTAATATTCAATAATCTACATTTAAACATTGAACAATCCTAGATTGTGTAATAGGATCCTTAGAACTACCAAAAAGATTTTTAAATTATCATTTTTTTTGTGTTTACATGTTTAAAAAAACTCATTAGTAGAAAAGTCCAAATCCAATTTGAGGTTTTTTCAACTTCATTAGTAACACTATCTATGGGTACCTAAATAGAAGATAGTTCAATCTCATTTCTTACATCATTAAAAGTGTTTTTTTTTTATAGCTAACAACTTAGAAATGCTAAGACACGGGAGAGTAACCAACCTTTTCATAATAAGTATACTAGCTCCTCTAGATTTTTAACAAATCGTACATTAAATGAAAGTGTTAACTAAAGTTTTTCTTGTTACACAAGAAACGAGTGACACAATAACTAGCTCTAATGCATGCACTTTAAGTACATGTAAACAACTCTATTTTCTTGAAAAAAATAAGGTACAACAACATACAGGAAAGCAAACATGGGAACACTTGTACTCTAACCCTCTGAATAAGTTCCTTTTTTCAATAAAGAGCTTTCTCAAATTGGATGCTTTATACTTGAACTTTAAAGATCTAAAAGTAAAGCGGCAATAAGTCTTATCTACAAGAATGGTTACCATTATCAATCTCCCTTCAAATCTTGCTCTTGTACCTTTTATGTATGAAACAACTTGGAGCTTGTAACATAAAACAATGATGATATAAGTAAAATCCTTGACTTTAACGATTTGCTTAGGCATGACACCATAGCTTAAAGCCTAACTCTATCCTTGACTTTAACAATATCTGAGCCAAACTCATATCTCACTTCAACACAAATGTATTATCTAAAAAGAAAACAATTAAGCTCTTTGTCATCATATAATGAGAAGATGATAGCCCAAATCATATATTTAAAAGCTTAATGAGAAAATGATAAATGTGGAAAGTCTACTTAAACTTATTACCACTAAAACCCTAATTAGTAGAGTTTACAACTATTCTCTATAGAAATAACTATACATTTTTCCTAACCAAACTCTCCTCAAAGTGAAATAGGCAATGAAAAACATTATTTGAGTAGAATAAGAGAGCCTGACCAAGCAAAGACACCTTCAATTCTCCCCCAAACATCATCGATTTTCTAGCAGTTCTAATATATCTAAAAACAACACAAATGAATATGTTCTTGATCAACTGGTGTTTCTTGAGCTCGTGACTATAACTTTGATCATCACTTGCACCGAGGTGTTGGCTTTCAATGGAATTTATACAATATCTGCCTCCCATAAAAAAACATTGTAAGCACACAAAACCCTAATAAAATTTGTTTCTTTCATCATAACAATTATCATGATATATTATGCCCTAAAAAAAGATAAAAAGGTTGATCACCGAGGGTTACCTCCAACAATTTATAAAAAAAGAAATGCAACCTGAACAAAAAAGAAAATAAGTTGGTATATCTTATAATGTGCTACCCGGGATAAAAAAAATATTTAAACTTTTCAATTAAAAAAGGAATATTTTCTATTTAAATAGTCTTTGTATATTCTTTTTCAATGGTATTGCTTATCTCCATGTCTCCAAGTAAAATCTCCATGTCTCCAAGTAAAATTTTCATGTCTTTCTAAATAAAATCTTCAAGCAAAATCTTCATGTCTCTAATAAGATCTTCACGTCTTTTTATAATGATCTCCACAAACATTCATCATGTAAATTTCTATATTGATTCTTCATTGTCATTTGCACAATCATTATGACTTTTGTGATCATGAAACATTTTTTACCTCACCTGAAAATGGTCTTCTCTACCTAAATAAACTCTTTATTCAGCTTAAATGTTAAAACTAGTTGTGGCAACCCGAAAGTTCTCCACTTTCATAAGCATTCTTTTAGCTACCTTTTAAAACAAGGAGGGCCAATTAAAGAAGTGTATTATATCCTATACTATCTTGACTTGACTCTTACAACATATGTTTTTATGTGCCTAGTTGTTATAACATGCTACATTGTTAAGCTTGATGAAAAAATTCATGAGTCATTAGATTTACATATAATTTCAAAGACTAAATAGGGAAATAAATGGGCCAAAAGGCTCGAAACCCTTTTTAAAAAAGACCGAATAATATTGTTCGGTCAATCTAATAGCTAAAGACCATGCAACTATTGTCTGGACTTCTAGTTTGGGCCAAAGGCCCAACTACCTAATTGACTAAAAAAAGCATGGTCAATAAGGGAGAAGAGTTAGCTAAAATAGCCCAATGAAGAATGGCTCGCTACAGTAATAGAAAAAAAAGAAAAAAAAGAAGATCTCTTAGCAAAAAAGACCAAGTAGATGAAGGAAAAATAAGATCGACTTATTTTTCAATGAGGAGAGAGGAAAAAAAAGAAAAAAAGAGAGAGAAAGAAGCCATTAAAACACCGTCATACCTCTACCATGTACACGTGCCCTACCACCAGAAAGAGCTCGAAGAATAAGTCCAATGACACCAAAGAACACCACCATCAAAGGTGGAAAGAAGCCACATACGTCTTCTAAAGACAACAAGTTATCCCGCGTGCTAGCTCATATAATAGACATGCTAGACAATTTTCCCTTCTCCTATAGTTCAATCCTTAGTTCTTCTAAAATTTTTCATTTCAATCCTCTAAGTTATTTTTCCGAACAACATGCAAATGAAGGGGGAAGAAAGGAAAAGAACAAAAAATAATGAGCTCAAAAGCCAAACAACTACTCATGCACTTGTAGAAGTTACGGGTGCACACCATGTTAGTATAATGTCATACCGCCACCTATGAATGCTTGCTTGTCTCGCCAATAGATGCCTATCTTTCTCACTAATACCCAGTACGACATTACCATATCCAGTACATCCCTTACACCTAATGACTTGTTTTACAAGTTACTTACACGTTAAAGGGTATTATTTTTCATGATCACTCTTACATAGTATGTCTAAAACTCCATGCTCCATTAGGTAATTTCATGTGAACAAAGTATATAAATACCTTATGTCACCAAGTAATAATAAACGCATGGGGCCACATGACATATAACAACACACGACAATCATAACATAAACTCTCTCATGCTCTCATTTTAGTCCTCTTAACTAGACATTATTTTCTTCAAATGATTTACTTAAACATCAAAGGGTCTTCTATTATGATAAGAAGTTTGTTTTGGCAGGAGTTTATGGACTAGCCTGGTCCAACTTAATAAAAATACCTTCAAAACCCCATCATATTAGGCGTGGAAATACCCAATTCAATTTAAAGTTTTTTCTAACTTCACTATCCAAACTAAAAGAACACTATCCCATTTCTAAAAGTTGTATTGGGTAAAAAAAAAACTAATCTTGTACTTGCATAAAAAAAAAACTAATCTTGCACTTGCATTACAGGGATATGTTAAGAGCTAATGCAAAATGGAGAGGCTCAAGCCAACACAGTGCAATATCATACTTGAATCCCTAAATCGATCAGATGAGACTAATTTATTTGTCTGCACTTTCATTGTGAGTTAGACACAAATTTCTTAAATTGTAAAAAAAAAAAAAAAACACATTTAGATTGCTAAAAACTTTCTGGCATTGTCATTAAACTTGGTACAACAGTTAAACTTGAAAAATCTCAACCCAACTTTTTTATTTATATTTAGGTAGTCTGTTAACCCTGCAACCTGGAACCCAACTTTTTTATTTATATTTAGTTAGTATGTTAACCCTGCAACCTGTGTTATGGAATCCACTAGGTCAAATTATTTTTTTTATTTTATTATATGATAGAAAACACCAAGATTAATTATCATTAACTCAATATTAAATTATAAAAATCAATAAAAATCTCATATTAAATGATAGAATTGGCAAAAAAAACATATAAAATAAAGTTTGAAAAAATCTCAATCTAACTCTTTGATTAATATTTTATCTACTCGTCAAATTCATGATTCAGGTTATAAACTCCACTTGATCGATTTAATTTTTTTTATTATATAATAAAAAAATATAAAGAGTAATTCATCATGGATCTAATATAAAAAGATAGAATTTAATAAAAATCTCACTTTTAAGTGATAGTCTGAAAAACAAAATTAAAAAAAAATTATAGCTTAGAAAAAAAGCTTAGTCGCATTGTGCCAGCAAACCAAACACAAGAGGCCAACGTGCTTTACTTTTTTTAATTTTTGCTTTGTATAATGGTCATCCACCCTTTTTTTTTCAATAATAATAATAATAATAATAATAAAACAAAATATAGGTCACCTATGCAAATTACACAGCTGTAAGGGACTTAAAGTTGCGACCTTTCTTTTAACCCATGCTGCAACATGGTTTTAATATAAAATGTATAAAATAATATATTAACTTATTTCACTATATATATATATACTCGACGCAATTCACGGGTTATTTTTAATTGATCGTATATTTACATGTTAAAATGATAATATAAATATAAATGACGCATGCAAGTCCCAGCATGACTTGAAAAATAACAGAAAAAATAAAAATAAAACATCCAGACCACCGGCCTTCTCAGGATAGTGAATCAATAAAAAGCCCCGCCTGCTGCCAAAAATGGCTTTGGGCTGGGAAGAGGGCTCGCAATAACGGATCAACGAGAAAGGGCACCAAACAAATTGCAAAATTCAGAAAATAAAAGCAAGGGGAGAAGAGTTCATTTAATAGTAGAAGGAAATCCCACTAGGAAAACAAAATCAAAAGCATAAAAACCTCTTATAACCTATTTCACCACATTCCCCTCCAAACCACCAGGGGATAAATAGAAGTCCAGACCATTCGTTCAGAATATGGCATACTAATGTAAAAGTGAAAAAAAAAAAGAAATAAAAAAAAAAGAAAAGAAATGAATGAACATCCAAAAATTCAACGCCCCTTCCTATCTCCTCTTCCAAACATGGCATCAACACTTGACAAGTATGCTGCAGCAATCAAACTTCACTGCTGCTTGCATTCTGGAGGCCGCTCACCCTGCTGACCATCCCCAACTTGTCCCTTTCCACTTTTCTGCTGTAAAATCATAGGTGAAAAAATAAGTTAAATTCACCTAACTTGCAATTGGAAAAGTGAGATGATCGAATGCGAAAGAGTCTATTGAATAGAAGCAATACCTTGTTCCCAGCAGATGACTGCCGCAAAATTTCAGCCCAAATAAAAAAAAAAATTAGTATCGTACCACACTTCAAACAGATGAACAGGAGAAAAAAAATACAATGTGAACTCAAATTTCAAGACAATCAATCAAACCTTATTTTTGGTCTTGCTTTCATCAACCTCATCCTCATCCTCATCAATATCATCATCATCCTCGTCCTCGTCCTCCTCCTCATCCTCATCAATATCATCATCATCCTCGTCCTCCTCGTCCTCCTCATCATCATCCAATCCAAGCTCATCCCCCTGAACTGCCTCCCCAGTAAACCATGACACAGCATGGGGGATGATCTTATCTCGAATGGTTGACCTTGATCATAGACATGTATGAAAAAAGTTCAAGTAAAAATGAAAGGGAAACCGTGGCTAGCAGATTTGGGACTCTTTAACATTTAAAAATAAAGTTTAGCTGATTGCCACTTGGAAACCCAGTTCATGACGTGAAGTGAATAGTTGAAAAAAAAAAACCCTCACCCAATGTCATAATCTTGCTCCATCTGATTTTGAAGTTCCTCAGCCTGTTCAAGAAGATAACAAAAAAAACAACCAGAAACCAGAATTAAAAACAAGAAGCAATGAGTTATCATTAATCATTTCAATAGATGTAATAAAACTTGTCATTACAGTATCTTCATCAATATCTTCATCATCCTCAGGAACTTGTGGTGGACTGAAGAAGTTGAAAAAACTTTCACATTCTTCAGTTTTGGTAATTGGCTTGGCATTCTTCGATCCTTTCTTGGGCTTCTTCTTAAGAAGCTTCTGGGTCAAGCATTTCCCTGGATACCATTCAATCTCAGTCCTACAACACACCAGGTAACAAAAATATTTCAGTTCGAGACCAAGCCTTCTCCAATGTTGGTATTACAACAAAAGAAAATGGTCAGAGCTTGTCAGCATAATCATGAGACAAAATAGAACTTACCCTATTGCTTTCTCAAGAATGGGCTCATCTTCATCAATCATGTGGTATGTCTTTGTCAAAACATAGTTCTTGAAATAAGGGTTGGAATCAAAGAAAAACTCAAGCTTAAATCCCTTGGGATCCTCTATCCTATGCCACTTAATATCTTTAAGGTACTTGAGAGCTCCTTCATCACGCTCAGTAATCTGATGACAATACCATAAAAAAAAATTGAAACCATATCATCAGAAGCATTGAAATCAAGACATATGATACAAGCAAACAAAAAACACAAACCTCCTCAGCTAGCACTTCATTGTTCTTCATTGCGACAAGCCAAAAATCAGGAACGCCTTTCTCTACATCAGATGTATTTAAATATCAAGCTACACATACTTGTCAGTAAAAGAAATGACCAATGAAAAATAAGCAGAATGCCAGTACCTTCAGCAGCCTTTTCCCCCTCTTGGTCCATTGCCGCTTCATTTTTAGTTTCAAATTCAGCAACACCATTCACAATCTCATATCGCTGTAAGTAGGCAGAGAAGCAGAATTAAAAACATCCTTTCATAGGATAATTTAGATGACAAGTGTATTAGAACAAAACAATAATGGGCTCCAATTATATCTTACCTTAGTGTATAATGGTTGGTACAATTTCTGATACTTCGCTTCAAGGGTTGCTCTCTCCTCAAAGAATTTTGCCTCTAACTCATCATGTTGACTCTGAACATTGAAAAACTTCATAAATAAAAGACTAAAGCCACCAGTTAATCATGCAAGAATGAGAACAAAGATGAACATTAAGTAATTTAATGCAAAGACATGAAATAGAGAAAAACCACAGCTAACAAACTTTCCTCAACTACCCAAAATATTAAGGGGTGTTTGGCACAACTTCTACTTTCAGATGCTTTTCAAAATTGCTTTTGGTTTGAAAAGGCATTAAATTGATGCTTTTTTTAATTGTTTTTTATGGTTTTGATATGCTGATGTCAAAAATGAAAAACAAATCTGAAAAAAAAATTCATTTTGATGCATTTTCAAGCGAAAAGCTATTTTAAAAAGCACCTTGCACCACAATCCCAAACACCTCCTAAGCAGCATATTCAATTTTCCAAAGACTGAGAATGAAGCAAACACAAGGGCAAATTCAAGTCTCGAAAGTTGCAATTTCATGCCAAAATTGTTAAAAAGGGATGGGCTGCCTCAAAATTCTTCCATCCACAACCTCAAAGGTAGCTTTACAGAAAAATAACCTTTACGAGATGGTACAACTTCTGCTAGTCATCAAACCTCTCTGCATTCTTGCCATCTTACAGAAAGAAAATCTTAAAATATACCATCCAAAAGTTCTGTTTTAAGTATTTAATTTAACTCAATTAAATTCTATTTGGTCCAGTTACCATGTTTGGAAACCTCAGTGAAATAGAGCTCAACACATTCTCCCAAAGCTGACCTCATCCTCCGTTTCTTGTTTGCATAGAATTATCAAAGACGAGTAATGATATGGGAAAAAATAACTCAATTCCACACAGTAACTTCAACATAATTCTATCTTTTCAAATTTTATTCCAAGCACATAAATTTGAATTAAGTAAATCATCGTACAAATGAAAATTAATTCAATAAATTTCATTCCAATATAAAATTAATTCTGAACAGCTATCAGAAGAAACTATATCAAAGCTGGATTGATGGTAAGATTATTTACATTCCAATTCACGCAATCTAAAGTACAAAAACTGCATTATCACACAATGGCAACTTTCTGGAACAATAACAGAGACTTAGAAACAACACAACCTCATAAACAAAATCAATAAACTGCAAGCTGCCAACACACGAATATAGAAAATCAATAAACCACAGGCTAGAAGAGCACAGCTCTCTATTACACCACATAAAATCAGGTTTGACAACAAAAAGAACATGCCTGGATCCCTCTGAGATCCTCAACACGCTTCCTAACAGTTGGAGACAGGTTCTCGAGCAATTCAGAGTGCTGTCCAGTCAAACTCTGTAGCTTATTCTGGACAAAGAGCAAAAAAACTTCATCCAGTCAGCCATTACAATATCCTAAATCATAATAGGAAAAGTAAAACAGAAACAACATTGAGAGAGACAAAAACAAAAAGAAAGCATAGTCAAAGAGTGACCAGATAGAGGTTAATCAAAGTCCAACCACCAATCACAAACATAAAATTTAACGAGTGGCTACTCAAGGAAGAGAAACATCAAATATCCTTTTTTCATATTCTCCATAGTCGAACCATAAAAAGAACCCAACAAAATACAAGCCAACACAGAAATACAAAGTCAGTTACAAAACAACCTTGAGAGCATTAACAAGGCCAGCTCGATCCCCGTCATTAAGAGCTGCAGGAAAAAAAAAGAAAACGCAAAACAACTTTTATTATAAGAAGTCGAAAGCAATAGTGACGAAAATCAAAATCGAAAGAGAGTGGAAAGTGACAGAGAGGAAGAATTAGGGTTTTGGTAACCACCGGCGCTGAGATCAGCCATGTTGAAGTTATCCTTGTCGTTGCTCATGTTGAAAGAGTAAACAGAAAAGAGTGAGGGGTTTGAGAGAAGCGAAGAGCTAAAACCCTAGATGGGTTATGAGAAAGAGAGGGAAGAGGGTAAAGAAAAAAAAAAGAAAAAAAAAAGAAGCTGGTTGAGGCTTGAGAGAGAGTGGCGTGGCCTTGCGTTTCTAATCCTCTCTCTCCCTCTACTTGGAAAAACCTAATCGTGGGCTCGCTTTTTATATGTCGCCATGAGACCGTGAAGCTTAATTTATTGCCTGGACCAGCCCTATATTTTCAAAAACAATTTAAAAAAAAAATTTAAATTTTAAATTTTTTTATTTAAAATTAATATTTTTTATATTATTTTAATACATTGATGTTAAAAATAATTTTAAAAAAATAAAAAATATATTATTTTGATATATTTTTCAAGTGAAAAATATTTTAAAAAACAATCACAACAATACTTCCAAACACCCCCTAAGGATCTATTTGAGAATGTAGTTGGGTTGTTTTTTAAAGTGCTGCCGAAATGCATCAAAATGATATTTTTTTATTTTTAAAAAATTATTTTTGAGATCAGCACATCAAAACGATTCAAAACGTATAAAAAAATTAATTTTTAACAAAAAAAAATTTTGAATTTTTTAAAAACACTTCATAAATCACCAATAATCATTGTCCTCGATTTAAAAATAAACTAGGAAAAAGATTTAGGTCATCGAATTCAACTCTTAGTTTTTAATCAAATCAAGCTATTATTTTTATTAAAATAACAATGGTTTTTTCTTTTTATGTTAACTCACTCGAGTCATCACTGAGAAATTTAACCAAGCCAATTAAATTTTACCAAGTTAATTTTTTGCATGGTTTAACTAGAAACCTAACATAGATCGGGCTCTAGGTCTCAGTTTTTTTAGTTAATTTGTCAAGCAGAACTAGATTCTATAATTATATATGAGACCCTAATACAATTATTCATATGTAGTTATATTTGGTAACATATAGAAACGATAGTTTCACTTGAACCTGATGGATACCCGCTCAAACCGATTTGAATGAGTTAGATATTTTATAAATAATTATTTTTTAGGTTAGGTTCGGGTGAAAACTTGAAAGGATAAAGTCAAGTTCCAAATCGGTAATGAAAATCACTTTACCCAATCTGAAAATCATCCTATGTTCAATCTTAAATTTATTTGTTTACTATATATTTACGTTCATAAAGTTGACGAAAACTACAATCTTCTTTTAACTCATATGCAAAGTTTGTAAGAGACTGATTAGGTTAAAAAGAATATATTATCACCCTAAACATCCTATCTAAAATAAGTTGTGTTGCTATTATTGTCTTTTATTTCTAACAATTTATTATGTCTATCTATATGCAGTGGTCTATCTATATGGATAATAATGATTTTACTGCTATGAGTTAAACCTTGGGTGATTGGTTTAAGCCTAACCGTCCTAAGATCTAATTTATCTTTGCCACTCCCAGTTAAATAATAGTAGTATAGCAAGCTATGTCAATAAATAATCAATGAGTTTATGTTGGGCTCATTGAACCTAACCTAGATCCTAAGAAGGGTCAATGGATAATGCATTGTTTAGGTTAATTATTCTTATAGCACTCAAGATTCGCTCACAATATTTGCTAAATAAACAAAGATTGTATGCCCTAGTCCTACCCAAATAGTAACCATTATGAGTTTTGAAATAGGATATAATAACATGAGGGTCTCTTATGGATTAAATTTTGACAAATGACTATTTTGGGGTTCATTTGTGTTTAAGGTGTGTTATTTAATAATCACCTTCTTATGATTTAGTTTTTTATTGGTTGCCCCTCATTAGTGTTTGCACACATCAGTCTATGACTTGCGTATATACATTTATAGCAAGTGAACAATTTATTATCAACAGACATATATGAGAATTTATTAAAAAGATCAATACTCTCAATTGTTTAATGAATATTGGACTTAAACATTTCTAAAATTTATTTTTAAAATAAAAGAAATGAGCCATTCCTTTTATATGTAAAGCAATAGTTTATGTTGAGTCCATTTACCCTAAACACTAAGAGTGAATAGCAAAACATTTTGGATGTGATTTATGATTTTTTAAAATAAAAATGGATTTTTTTAAAAATTTTGAATGTCAGCTCATTAGGTCTTTTAATGTCGGTCAAAACCTAATGGACCTTGCCAATTTGTTCCAATGCCTAATGATGCAAGAATGAGTTACTTTGATATGTTTTTGAACTGAAACTAATAGCAAACAAATCAAAAAATTGGCACTATTTTTATGAAAATTCCATTTTAAATAGAAGCTTAATGTAGTAACAATATATAAATGACCAAAGACACACTAAATGCAATATGAAAAAAAATTTAATGAGTCCTGATGAAAAAATTGTCTTCAAAAAGCAAAAGAAAGCAATTTATAAAACATAGGACTCGAGAAATATATAGATCTTTTTAAAGATCTTGGTTGGCTTATACTAACTCTAAAGAATAAGAATAAAACTAGATTGAATCTACAATGTAAGAAATATCAATAGAAAAACCACAAGCTCCTCCACAATTGCATATAGTTAAAAACAAGAGATAAACAAACACAAAATAATCTTTCCAAGCAATATGTAATTCCAAGATACTTTTGAGCTCTTATTTTTTATTGTCGATAGACTTTATCATTCAATAGTTGTTCATCACAAGCAACTATTAAAACTAACATATACTTAATTCAAAATTTCTATTGTTATAAGTATGCACAAGGTGAATGAAACCATCCACATCAAAATAATAACTCATAATAGCTTAGAATCCAACTCAATAGTCCAAAAGTTTATAAACATTCTCTTCCAATCATATCGATGACATCTTTAGGATTCACAAACAAGGACAATCTCATATTATAATTTCAATGACATTATAAGATTCATGAACACAAATAACTTCACATCATAGTAGGCCACACAAACAATTATATATTACATTAGACATTATTACAAACATGCAAACTAAAACATTTAGAAAAAAGTAAATAAAAAAAAAGAGAAACACAAAGGAAATATACCTAAACTAGACGCAATTAATGGTTGAATCAAACTGAAATGTGAATTAGGACTCCTAGGTTTCTTGCTTTGAAACCTAAATTTCTCAATTTCCCACACTAAAATCTTCAAAACTCTCTAACCCCTAGAATCCTAGATTCACAAAGACCCAATCTTTTTTTTTAATTTAGTTTTTCATGTATTTCTCTATAAGAATTCCTCTCATATTGTCCTCTCTTAATTCTTAATCTCACTATGAATTCATCTATTTTTCTCTTCCACTATAAAAACTCTAGTCTATTTATTGTGTGATAAGGAGTAACTTAACCTAGGAGTCATAGAAAAAACACAACCCTATAGGATTATCCACAACCAAATATGGTCGTCCATAAAATAAAGATAAGAAAAGAACATACAAAGTTAACTAGGTCAATATGTGAGCAAAATACTCTTGGCCAAAACTAAAGTATAGCGATAAATCGTGACAAGGACACTAAAACCATAAACAGATGCACAACTTAGAGACTCACTCAATGTAAGAATAAACGATGCCATAGTTTAGAGAGGACAAATTTTAAATTGATCAAGGTGACATTTAAATTGAGAAAAATGATGCTAGCGATAAGGCTAGGTTCGGAATTAGATAAAAGGCGTAACTAGGGTTATACATGTTTTATTGAAAGAAGGCAAATAGATTAAGAGGCAGTTATATATGAGCTACCAAAAATAGCATTGTATAGGCATGATAAACTTCAAAACAAACCTTATTAATTAATGCCTTTTTAAAGTTAATATTCTTAAATTTGTATTTTTTTTAATGAGCCTATAATTGAAACCAAACAAAGAAAACATTTTGATTGGGTCCCTAATCTAATTTAAAAATAATGCTTTAATTTTTCTCACCTTTCAAAAAGGCCATTGGATTCCAAAACCATTTTAATTGAAGTCAGAACCAGTTATAAAGTAAAATGTTTATTCAATTAAGCCATTGATTGGATTAATAGAACCTCCTAAATCATGCCAAATTGAAAATCATAGTCATTAATCCTTTAATTCATTGATTGGTTATAATAATTGCCCTCTCATTATAATGCTTACAACATAAAGTGCTATGAAAAAAAGTACTTTCATAGGCTTTATGTAGTAAATTTGTAAATAAAGATCCAATTTGGTCCCTTCATCTCTTATTTATGCATGTAGATCATTCTTTAATATGTTATAGTTAACCAAGTCGCTTGTCATCCTGTTTTTTTTTCCAACCCTTTTCCCCTTTTGTTTTTTATTTTTATTTTTATTTAAAAGAAAATGATAGTTTCTAGGGAATCCAAATTTAGGTTATGACACCGACCATCCACACAAGGACTTATCACCATTATTAGGAGTGATTCATATATACAAAGCATCTTTCAATATACTATTCAATTTTCTCTTTTATTTCTTTTCCTTTTCTTTTCATTCAAACGATCTCTCCATTTCACAATTGATCATTAATCCAATCATTTCAAAAATCAATTCAAACTAAACCATCATTTATGGATATTCTCATCTCAAATTAATCCTTATGGATACCTATAAATCTAGTAATCCCTCATTGATGCCAATAACTCTAACTTACTCCTTTAGTTTCCAATTAATTTAGCAATTCCCTTACATAATGCTAATAACTCAGGCTACCCTTTTAATTTCCTTAATCTATCAATTTCCTTATGGAATGTTAATAACTTTGACTACCCTATTAGTTGCTAATCATTTTGGAATTTTCTTTACGGAATGTCAACAACTCAAGCTACTTTTTTGGTTGCCAATCTTTCTGGGAATTTCCTTACGGATTGCCAACAACTCTGACTACCCTTTAGGTTACCAATATTCCGTCCAATATTTAATTTCATTATTTTCTTGCTTTTTTTCCTTTTTACAATATTTTTATTATCCAAAATCAAACCATGCATAAAAAGACATTACAATTATAATATTTAAGACTTTAAATATGCAATGAGGTATTAAACACCTACCTGAAGCTTGTATGTCTGATGCTCATTGCTATTGTCTTATCCTGACTGGCATTCCAATGCCAACATGAATATATTCATTATAAGATATCAACTACCATAAGAATCTCATTCTAATTTCTATTCCATTCATATTTTTAAGTTAATTAACAAATAGATTGTTAGAGTTTCTTGAAAAATCAAACATATCAAAGTATTAATCATTTCTTAAGTTCCACCCCATCTTTCATTTAAGAATCTATTTGTCATGCTTACTCACATAATACTTTGCCCCTTTAAACACACAATTTTACCCAATTTCAAGCAAAGGATTAGAAATGGCAAAACTGGACGGTACTGGAATTACAACCCAAATTTGATTCCAGACCCAATTTCAAACACGTCATTTTTTCTTGCATGAATGAATTATTGAGCCTACCATATATTACTAGAAATGTACAAATGTCTACTTTCCAACCAAACTAGAAATGAAATGAAACTCCCTCTAAAGCTCGAGATATAAACCAAACAACATCCAAAGGTTCAATGTGATAGATTTGCCCATTTTTAACCCAAACCTTTGAACTTAGCCCATTTACTTCTTATTGGGTCCTCAACAATTTAGACCTTTTATTAAGCCCAATCAATGGTGTAAGTATAATCATATCATATCATTTATTTTATGTACAGACTTATTATCGTCTTCCAATATCATTATTTTTATTCCTCATTTTAACTTTAATATACCCTTAAATTTATTTATATAGTTTGTCCCTCCCATTATACATCACATTTATTTTTATTTCCCTCTTTTTTCTATCTCTTTTTATTTCGAGTTTTCCCTTACTTGTCGAGATCTTACTATCTTCAGTCCTATATTTATGTGGGGGTTTACAATAGTAGCCTTCTAGGATGATGTAATAACATATATATGTGTATGGGTGATGGATAAAAGTGACTCAATTGTAGTATAAGTCTTTTAACTATTTCATTTGGCGTAAGTATGTGGGAAATAAATACAAGTTGGTCCATGGTAATATATGCCCCTCATTTATTTCACTTCAATCATAATTAACCATAAGGTCCCAAGAACTCAATTGTTTCTTTAGACTATAGAGATTACAAGATTTGTTGTTCATGCTTCATCATGGTACTTGATCTTAGTTGTTTAATGGCTTACATTTAAGTAAAAGAGAATAGTTTTTATTTATTTATTTTCTTACTTGCAATTCTAGTGATGATGTGATCTATTTAGGAAAGATTTTAGTCTACATTGAATTGTTTTAAGTACTAACGCAATATAAACGGCCATGTAGTGTGCATTGGCTTAATACAATAAACCTAATAGAATAGAAATCTATATTCAAAATATTTACAATTCAAAAAACAAAATTCATTGTAAGAATGCCACCTAAAAATCTAAAAAGAGTTGCTAAGATGGACACAAAAATGTTGCAACAAGTAAAGGAACCAATCTTGTTGCAGCAACTACAAATCAAAATGCATAAATTTCTTGCATAGAAACTTGTTGAATGAACTAACATTCTGGTGGGGACATCAAACCTGAAACATTGTTTACGCAAGCATATAATCATAAACAATAGAGGATTATCTAAATTATTAAGAGATTGAGCTTTAGCTTATGTTTTAGGTTAATTTAAATGAACTATTAATTATACTTTATTTGTTGGGTTTAATTTAATTATTGTTCGGTATTTTATTTAATGGGTCATAAGTCCAATCACTTGTTCTAGTTAGAGTTTTAGTATTTATATCCTATTTTTCTAAATGTTATGTAGCTTTTGATGAATGAAATATGAATTGTAAAGTTACATATTTTTCAATCCCTCATTCTTTTCTCTCTTTGCTTTTAATTCTTAGCTTCTTCTCTAAAAGTTTTTTTATTTTCTTGCTTTAATTCTTTTTATTCATTGTTCCGCATTGCATTATATTCTTTTTGGACATACTTTGTCTTGATTTATTATTCATATCAGTAAAATATTTGGTAAAAAAAAAGAAATTAAATGTTTCTGCTCTAAGATAAACCTCTAGAAATCATCTTATAGATTTTAATAAAACCCATTAGTATACATGAAACGAAGCAACAGAGAGTGAGGATTAAGAAATACATGACAATTTAAAGGTGCAATTGTAAGACCTAGAATCTAACATGAAGATCTAGTTGTGTTTTTAGTGTTAAGATAGAGTTCAAAGATATTTTTGGGCTGGTACAGTGAGACTGTATAAACATGCAGATCTATAATCCATAGGACAAGAAGTGAGGATTAAGAATTAGTTCTAAGAATGCAAAATCCATAACAGCCACAAAACATGTCAGAAAACCAAAAGAAAGGTCTTTAAACCATGTGGTTACAATTGGAAAAAACCTTAAAAACCTGCTCTCGGCATAGTAAACTCTATCACCATGCAACTCAGAGTCAGATTATAAGTTCCCTCAAGTGGGAGATAGCTCGAAGCGTAGAAGACAAGAACTCCAACACAAACAAATAGAAAGAATATAAACCTTACGGTTGTGCACTTGTAATACGTTAAAAACCAGAAGCATAAACAAAGTAATTGAGTGTGTAAATGTAGTTATAGACTGGAATTTTACCTGTTCTTACGATGATGATGTTGTTAATTGCCTTTTTACTACTAGAGAATCTTCACTTAAAACTGTTGCAGAACCATGCAGTTAAGCTGGACTGTCTATGTTTGTCATGTCAAACAGGTCAGCAAAAGGGGGCACTAAGCCTATATAGATTCAAAAGAAGAAGAAAGGGGGTTATGTTGTTTGTTTGTGTAGGAATGCTAAGCGCAAATGTTACCAAAATTTAATTAATATATGATTCCCTCTTTCTTCTGAAGCTACATATTCTTGTCTTTAATTAGGATTGAAATTTAATAAAATAAAAGGAACTTGACCAACTTTTTTGTAGGTTTGTTTATAAGTTTGATAGTAATTTAGAACGATAAGGAAGAAAAAAAACGTGAACTCGTCCTGGACTATTACACCTGCAAAGGTTAGCCTTCATTATGTCGGAGTTTGATGGGCTATCAACTCTTTAGATAAAAACTATACATGTTTTTACGAGTAAAAACTTAATTAGAAGTGGCTATGCATGGTCTAGCAACGTCAGTGATATTGCTAAGAACATATATAAGACTGCTGGTAGAACCTATAATAACAGATGTGTTGGGCAAGAACTTCATGAGAACTATCTTCAAACACAGGATAATTTTAGAAAGCATGAATGTAATGATAATTTGTAAGGAGTTGGCTGAAATCACTTTCTAGGATATGATTATAGATGCTCTAAAGGTACTTTAAAAATCATTAAAAGCCCTCCTGCACCGGTATTGTCTTCAATTTGTTTATTCAAATCTATTCTGGGCATCACAAGAAAGCCATGCTTGCAGTCACTAGCAGGTGGAGCTCGAGAAAAATCTTGTTCGGTAGAGAATGAAAAGGAAG
The DNA here is from genome assembly GCF_951802175.1 of Populus nigra. NCBI lineage: Eukaryota > Viridiplantae > Streptophyta > Magnoliopsida > Malpighiales > Salicaceae > Populus > Populus nigra. The sequence goes on along the minus strand of NC_084866.1, from coordinate 7,842,038 downwards.
AACAAGTTCTGTCTCGTGAACAAACAGGCCGAGGATCTTCCCACGCTAGTTCTTGACCCTCTGAATTACCTGTTTGGTGATTGAAATTGAGTTTTGGAATGGAGGGAGTTTTTTTTCCATTTAAAATAAAAGGGAAAGTTTTCCATGGGATTTCTTAAAATTATAGATTAACAGATCATGGGATGGGCAAAAGGAAGAGAGGGGTGCTAAAATATGAGAGCATGTAACAGTCGAGTTTGTCTCTATTATTAAATCATCGTCAGCATAAAAAAAATGTCAGCCCTCTACAGAATTTACAGACAGCTCAAGGACTCTTTTATGACTGAAACCAAAAGAATGAATAAATGCAGGTCATCTTCCTATGCCATTGACAATTCTTCCTCTATCTACACCTCTTCCAACAGCTTCTACTCTTTAAGGAATATTCATAAAGAAACAAGAAATTATTGAGAAGCTTTTCAATCAAAAAGGTGAATAAATAAGTCGAATAATAATCCTCTCCAACTCAACCTTCAAGCGAAACACGGGTTTTTATTGGTTTAAGCTTCAAACCCATGCTTTCAGGAGAGAGAAGCTCTGGTGAGATACAAGAGGGGCTGAGTGGGCTCCTTGGACTGTCGCTGAGTTGGCATGGCCTGTACAACCCATACCCCATGAAGAAGTACTCCATAGGTATCAACATTGCATGTGGTTGTTCTTCTGTTACCATAGATCCACAAGCCTGGACCTGCGCAGCAAGCATGAAAACCATATTCACTTTCTTTCAAGCACCATCAAGTTTGTTTGTAACATGTAAAGCTAGTTTTGCACGTAGTGACTAGTTTCAAGCTCAACTGCTGCTGTCAACGCAATGACATGGAATGAAATTCACCAAATACTTGAGAAATATCATCGGTAGAATAGAGTAAACTTCTTTTGTTAGAGTAAACTTCTTTTGTCTACAAATTCTTATAGAACATTCTAAAGACTCTAAACCACGCACCTCGACCAATGCACTATATCTTCGATCCAACTTCGTGATCATGTGGAGAGCCTCGGAATGGAAAGGAGAGTTATCTCCGACAAATACAAGAGTGCGGCATCTTAGTTTCTTCAACCCACTAGTAATGTCGGGTCTCCTGCAGGTTTACAAACAAAGAATTTCAACTTCAAGTATCTAAATTGAAGTGCACAGGTAGAAAATTATGTGCAGAAGAAGAGCAGAGAATAACCACAAGACAATTTCATACTGATTAATTGCTTGAAGAAACCGCAAAACATTTATACCCTGCCTCTCATCAAGCAACTGAAGAAACAAACAAGTCACAAGAATCAAAACAGTGTGACCCTATTAAACGAAGCAAAGTGAGATTAAAGCTAATGTGATTCAGAGAAAAATAAATAAACAAATGAAAAGTTGAGCACTAACTCCTCTACATGCTTGAGCTATGTCGGACTCAGGAACTTCTGCACTACCGCGAACATCCTGTTACAATTAATAGCTATTCTCATCATTCAACCTAACTAATGATGGGATATGGACTGTAAAACATTTTTACAAAAATGGCTAGGACATGGAGCACTACAATACCTTGCTGAAGTACCGCTGAAGCAAAAACTCCTTAAGTAAACCACACATGCCATAGAAATATAGCAAATTTGACATCACCTGAAAAATATAAATGAACTCAAACATGCTTATAAAAATTATAGGAAATCTCTGTAAAAGAATTATGGAAGGATTTGCAGAAATAACCTTGTTATATAACCATTCAGTCCAAGAGGGTGTTTTGCATAAAGGGGACACGAGTATCAAACCAAGAACACGCTGTCTATATTTCATCTGTAGTTCAGAACCTTGATCAGTTAAAAAGGTGGGAGTGATTGAAAATGTTATAACATTCCAGAAGGGAACATACAGCAAATAGGGTTAGGATGTAGGCACCAGCTGTCACCCCCATGCACATCACTGCACCAAGCCTGAAAAAGCTAGAGACTAAATTAGCATCAACTGCATACAAGGATGATAAATTGCTTGCATTTCATTCTGAAAACCAATTGATGGAAGAGTTCAAAACACAATGAGTTAACTAACAAAGAAAACATTGAAGCATCAAACTTTACCCGAAATAGTTGAGAACCTCAATGATCTGATCTGCAAGGTCATCGACGGAAGGCAAAGGATCATCAGGACTAATTGGAGCAGCTCCCAACTGCAAGAACTCTTGTGAAAGTGCCAGAAAAGAAACTCTGTGAACAATTTGTTGGTAATGCAAAATGTTGGCTGAAAACAAAATGATTCATGGAAATAAGGGATACATTATGTAGATGCACTCAAGTCGACTAGCTAACTGACCTCATGACCTGGAGGAGTAATGTGGTAAATGCAGAAGTTGTGTACCAGTAAAGATGCCGCTTCAGGGCAAAAGAATAGGCCTTGGAAACAAGACATATCTGATAAACAAGTATAAACAAAAAGGAATCCAAACATTGTTAGAACGCTGAAATATGCTAACTGAGAAAAAACTGACAAATAAAACACATGATGATAAACCACTCAGTAAATATGAACTGAAATCCAAAGGCCTATGCCAGATACATTCTTAATAGTTATATAAATAACATGCAGAAACAGCACAAGAGATATGACATTATGCACTTACAGTTTAGAGCTAAATCAGGATAAGTAATTAGTGCTGGCTTGTCTTGGTCTCCATACACTATAACAGACACGGAACCACAACCAGTTCTTACATGATGTTCCTGAAATAGGTTCAAACAAGGCAAATCATGAACAGACGAAAGAAAGTTTTCAATGACCATCAATCCATCAACTTTAAGAGGATAAAATTAGACAGTGCTTCACTACCATGATATTCTAATAACTTGTGTGTTATTCACCAAGAATGATTGAAGAAACAAAACTGATTTATAAAATTGACAGCTACACATTAAAATAATAATTAAGTGTAAGACAAGCCAAAGTATAGCTAAGGTTTCTTCAATGAATTGCAACAGACTTTGACTCAAACACAAGCAATGAACATTGACATCAAAATCATCAAACAACAAGGAAGGAATATAAAAAGTATAAAAAAAGAAAAGAAAAAAGAAAGCCTGATTCTTTTACATATTGACAGCGTCAGCAGAATTTCAAATAACTTATTCCAATGAAATATAAACGATCCAAAAACAACTTCTCGACAGAACTTCAGATCCTGAAAACATTGAAAGCTACAACCTTGCACAAGAAAAGAAAACGATACCATTTTCAATAAGGAGGAGAAAAAAACAAGAAAATGTCAAGAACAGCTGCAGCACAACCAGTGGTTAAAAATTACAAAATTCCCATCAGTACATGAATGTAGTAAACAAACAAATGAATTTATGAAAACAATAAAAGCACAGATCTATAGACACACTCAAATCTCCAAATATGAAAAAAACAACAACAAGAAGAAGAATTTCTAGCCCATATTTGTCATTCCATTTGTGAAAAAAATGAAACACTATCCAAATGGGTCTCGTTATTTTCTTTTTAAAATATAAAACAAAACCAGAATCCCAAATGAAATCAAAACCAACCTTCATAGTGCCCATCGAAACAGAAGGCAAAACAACTCCAAATTGAACAAGGCAAAAAAAAACAAATACAAAGGAAAAGCAAAAAACCTTTCCACCGAGGTAGATCTTTTCCACATCGACGAAAACGGAATCGTTTGACTCAGCCATGGCCGTGGCTCTCTCGCTCTCTCTCTCTCTGATTCTCGCTCAATAATGCCCCATTCAACCCAGAAATCTCAAATTCTCTTGCTCTTTATCTCCCCTTCCCCCTCTCTTCTCTCTCTAAAATTTAGGCTTTGGCGTATGGCTTATTATATACCGGCCGATTTTTTCTCACTTTTAACTTCACTCTCGACTCCAAAAACGATCTGCACTTAACCTCCACCGACTATTTTTTAATGTAAGACATCCATCCTAACTGTCTTTTAACTGTCTGACCTCTTGGTCGAATGTACATTTGCCTTCCATATCAGTGTTCCTGTCGTCAAAACCGAACCATAAATTGAACAAGCGCTGGTTCAGTAGTTCTTTTGTTCAATTGATGGTTCACCGGTATGTTCCGGGTTACCTGACACCTGTAATATATATATATATATATATATATATATATATATTAGTTATCGCTGCGGATTATAAATATATTTTTAAAAATACTGGATATAACCTACTTTTTTTACATAAAAAAATCAAAATATAAATTGAAAATTTCTTGCAAGTATCAAATTAAATAAATCAATAATAATCTATATAAATAAAAAAATCATTAATAATAACCAAAAAAATTAAAAACATTTGAGAAATAAATATAGATTAAAATATTCAATTACACAAAATGAGATATTCAACTGATAAACTTGTTTATTTAAATTAATAAAAGATAAATTCATATTGTAAAAACTTTATGTCTTAAAAGATAAATACGAATGAAACTAACTGAATAAACTCACACGCTAAAACAAATATACATAAAGCCGAACACATCAGAAATATTATTTTAAAAAAAATTATTTTAAAAAATAAAGTTCATTTGTATAAAATAAAAAAGAAAATATAGATGAATTAGAATAATATCTTGAAAAATCAAACATAAACAAAACAATTAAAAAAACTTATATTCTAAAAAGATATGCAAAACCCGTGACGTAAGTTATAAGATCGGGATAAATTAATAGAAAAGAAATTAAAAAAAATCACAAAACTAATATTACAAAAAAACTAATTCAGAAAAATGAGATCATATGAAGCCAAATCCCTAACAAATCAAACGTTAAAAGATAAAACCAAGAAAAAATATAAATCACACAAAAAGATGTAAACAAATAAGAGAGAAAATAAAAAAAAATTATCAAAGAGCAAACAAAAAATTTTAATTGGAGGGTTAAACTGAATTGAAAATAGCTTTAACAAAAGAAAAATAAATCAAAAGAATGAGGGTCAAATTAGAAAAAAAATCAAAAAATTTTTTGATTCAAGAATGAAATTGAAAGCTAATAAAACTTTAATAAATGACAAAGAAAAAAAATCAAAAATTAAAATAATAAGGATCGAAACAAAAAACAAAACTTATGAAATATTGTAATTGAAGGATCAAAATGGAAAAAAAAAACTTCTACAAAAGGAATAAGAATAAAATAAGAAATTAAAATAATGAGAACTGAAATTGAAAAACCAAAAACAAGGACAATCATGCACTTTACTTGGCAAGAGAGAAAAAAATAGGGAAAAAAAAAGAAAAAATGATCATCGACGATAATCCGACCACCATATATCGTGACGCGCCACACCGTATAGGAGAGGACAAGATGACACGCGCTAACAACTTTTCTAATTAAAAAGTCAACATTAAAATATCAAAACGTCTCTCATGACTCCGGTAATTACCAAAAACAAACCATGTAAAAGTACAAGAATACCAAAAAAATACAAACCTAATTTTTTTTCCTTATCTAAGGCCAAAAACATAATTTTACTGTATATGAATAATAAAAAAACAAAAAAAAAACATATTTCATATTTTTTTGTAAATACTAGGGTCATAGAAGGCATTTTGATATTTTCTTCTTCCCTCTGGTGTTGCGTGTGGCAATGGATGATGGGTGGTTTATCGGCGATGGTTGTTATTTTTTTCTCTCTCCTACTCAAAAAAGTATATAGTTATCCTCTTTTTTTAAAATTTTTCAATTTCAGTCCTTATTCTAATTTTGTTCTTATCCTTTTTATAAAAGTTTTATTTGTTTTCAATTTAGTCCTTCAATTATAATTTGTCATATATTATTTTTTTCATTTAGATCCTTATTCTATGGATTTCTAAATTTTTTTCCTTGGTCCTTCTGTTAAAATATTATTAGTTTTCAATGTTATCCTTCAATCAAAGTTTATGTTATTTTATTTTTTTTCAATTTGGCCCTTATTCTTTTGATTTGTTTCTAATTTTTTAAAATTATTTTTCTTTTCAATTTAACCCTCTAAATGAAATTTTTTTGTTGTTCTCTAATTTATTTTTTATTTCATTTTTTACCCTCATTACTTTAATTATATATTTTTAAATCTTTTTGTGTAATTTATTTTTCTAGTTTTATCATTTGACGTTTGATTTATTAGGGGTTGAGTTTCGTGATTTTTTATTTATTTATAGTGATTTTGATCAAATGACTCGAGTTAGAGTTTTGAAAAGTTAATGTGGGTCAATTTTTTTTTCAATTTAATCATTCTACAATTGTGTTTTTTCAAATAAAATTGGTTTTGTTATTATCTTTAATTTTTTTCCCATCAGTTTATCTCGGTCTCATGATTTAAATCATAGGTTTTACATGCCTTTTTAATAAAGTTTTTTTTAAAAAAATTTTGTATTTATTTTTTGAAGATATTTTTTTATTTATACAAATGAAATTTATTTTTTAAAATAAAAATATTTATTTTTAAATAATAGTTCTAATGTGTTCGGCCTTACATAATATTTATTTCCTTTTATTTTATTCAATTAGTTTCATATGTGTTTTTATTTCTATTATTTTTATTGATTTAAAAATATAAATTAAGTATGCATAACATGGTAAATGTTTCATTTTGCATGATTAAATATCTTGATCTACATCCATCTTTTAATTTTTTCAATTTCTCTTTTAGTTATTATTAACAATTATTTTTTCATTTATTTACAAAGATAGTTATCGATTTATTTAATTAGATGCTTGCATAAGCTTTTTTATTTATAGTTTGAATTTTTTTTATGTAAAAAAACACATCAAAACAGCTTGCATACCCAATTTCTTTTTTTTTAAATAAGTTTTTATGTCCTGCTATGAAACACAAGTCAAATAGCCAGTATATATATATAAAAGTGTGTGCATCCATACATGCATATGAAAATTAAAAATACCTTTATTTTTACTTATAAGAACAAAGAGTGCTTTAAGCATAATATCAAAATCATTAATATAATATGGTTTTTTATTTGTTTAGTAGATACTAGATCGTTGTAATGAGCTATATCGTGGGTCGGATAAAAAGTTTTTTGAACATAAATAAATATTTATACCTTTTTAACAAGTTTACTACTAGAAAACAAATCGAAACTATTTATGTGTGTGAGGGGGGGTTAATCCAATATGATTCAGTTAACTTGACAAGTCTAGAAATAATTCAAATGATTTGTAAAAACATAGTTTAACTAAAAAGGATTTTAAGATAATAATTTTTTAAATATTGAGAAGACAATATATTTGATCAATCTAAATAAGCCCATATTAATCAATTGAATATGTGATTTGAGTCATGAGACCATGATAACCCTATAAAAAATAAATTGAAACAGGTTATAAAGTAAAATTCTCAATAAACTTAACATTGAATGATGAAATTGAAAAAAAATCAATTAAAAAGTGACCCTAAAATAAATGACATCGGTCAACCCAAGTTAATTTATCAAATTCGTGACTCGAGTCATGTGGTCAAGATAACCTTATAAAAAATAAATTATGAAACTCAATTTCTAATCAACCTAATGTTAAAAGCTGAAATTAAAAAAAAATCAATTAAAATAAAGACAAATAAAACTCAAGTCAATTTATATTAACACATCAAATTATAAACTAGATCATGAGATCAAGATAATTCAATACAAAATAAATAAAAACAGATCATAATAACCAATCTTCAATAAATATAATATTAAAAATATAATATAATAAAAACTAAATTAAAAGAAACAAATTATTGTTCGTTAAAGAATTAAATAGAAGAAAAACTAAATTAAAAAAATGAAAAAATGAAAAAAAAACACTTCTAATGAATATTACTCTTGCACAATGAATTCATCTCTTCTTTTAATTTTTTCTAATATATTATTTTATTTTAGAGTAAATTGTTATTTGAACCTTGTGTTCTTTATTTTAAAATATCTAATGTTAAGTCTTTATATTTTCATATTAGATCATAACTTACTCTTTAAGTTAGTTTTTTTATCTCAATTATTTCTTTTTATCTAAATTAATTTGAATTTTCAATTTATATCAAGCACAAATAGTCACATTCCAACACTAGCAATTAAAAACATACTCTCTTTTTAAAGCTAGCACAAGATTTCCAGCTCTTAATTGCCTTATTTTTCCTTTATAGTTCGTTGAAAGTTAAGAATTGGATATAAATGAAATCATTTTAACATCATTCACCCAATTTCAATGTTTAGAAATCTTTAAACAACAAAAATTAATTTCATAACAAATTAAAACCAGAGATTTTTATAAATGATGTATTTTCACTAACTTAGATAAAATGAATCCTATAATTTTAAAAATTACTTCAAACATAAGAATCAAATTAATTTAATCTACTTAATTAAAATAAATTCTAATATAGAATTGGTTTCAAACAAGTTTTAGTGATTTTTTCTTAAATATATATCTTAGATCTAGATGTTTATTATGAGTTTGATCTTTTGTTATTTACAAATATTGTTTTCGAAATAAGATACCATAACTTAAGTATATTGAGGTATTTTGATGGAGAAGAAGACAATAAATAAAATGCATCTAAATAGCTTCCTAAATAATTTGAGTTTTTGAAATTATTAGAGGAATTAAAAGTATTGTGTACCAACGAAGTGTTGGTTTAGCGGTTAAGACACCAGTATATTCCTACAAGGGTGAGAACACAAGTTTGATTTTCAGGAAGAGTGCTTGTTGGGAGGGGCAACCATGAACCCTGAACGAAACTAGTCTTACTCTTAGAAAGAATGTGAAAATATCCGGGTAAAAATAAAAAAAATATTGTGTGACAAAACTATAATCACTGTAGAAATTACATGATTTTATAGATCTAAGCTCATGTAAGTTGATTGATTTCAGTATAATATATTTTATGTGAATTTTTTTATGGATCATACAAAAATTAGTTTTTTATATCTATTTAATATTTTATCTTTATGTGTTAAACTAAATAATTGTAATGTTTTGTACTTGTAGTATACAGTTTAATATGAGTTTTTATCTATGATATGCTAATTCTTTTAATAAAAAAAAGCTAAATTGATGAAACCTTCCTTGAACTTAAAGTCATAGAATTAATCTCTATATTCTCAATTTTAGTTTTAATCTTCTTATAATTTATTAACGTAGTATATATCTGAAATCAAGTCTTCATGTTATTTTTTTTAGGATTTTGTCCATATTATACATTAAAATCTAATGAAATGATTTAATTATTCTCAATATTAATAATCTCCAGCTTAATTTCAGTTCTTTATCTAAAAGATTTCATTTAAAAGATTTTATATAACAAAACTAGTAGCCTAAATAACCTCTCTTTAATTTATAATAAAAATTTCTAGATAGAAAATTAAAAATTATGGTTTTATATTTTATTTTCAAAATCTAAAATTAATTCTATCAAAACAACTAAAATTGATCAATTAAGTTAAGAGTTATTGAAGTAAAAGATGCTTAAGTTTTAATTTATTAATAATTTTAAATAAAATATAGATGAAATTATGAAAAAGTCAATTCAAGAGATTTAGATTTTTAATATATCAACAGAAAATGTAAAACTAAATTTAAATTATAATTATGATATTGACCCGTGCTCTGCAATGGATCAATATTTTTTTTAAAAAAATATTAATAGTATCTTGTAGCCATGCCAGATCCAGGTGTCTTGAATTTGACAACCTTGTCAAGTCCATGTGATTGTTTAGGTTTGACAAACATGTCTACTTAGACCTTGAAACATGCCTAACTCATGTTTAATTCAACAACAACAATAATCATATTAACAATAACAACAACAACAACAACAATAATGTCAGACCCAAGGTGTTTAGGTTTGATATTCATGTCTGACCCAACAAAACTTGGACCAGACATCAACATGTCAGATTCACGTTACTTGGATCTGATAAAAATATTTGACCCAAGTTTACTTCAATAATTATAACAACAAGAAGAAGAATAATAAAAATAACAATAATCATACTAACAACAACTACTACAATTATAATCATACTAATTAAAAATAATAATAAAAACAAGTAACAGTAATAATCATAATCATAATCATAATCATAACAACAACAACGTCTGACAAATCATGCCAGATTCAAGGTATTTGAGTTTGACAACCATGTCTGATCGAAGGTTTAGTTGGGGCTGACAGCATGCCTGATCCAAGTTTAGTTGGGTCATGCATGGAACAACATGCCTGATCCAAGTTTAGTTGGGTCATGCATGGATGCATGACCCAACTAAACTTGGATCAGGCATGCTGTCAGACCCAACTAAACTTTGGGTGAGACATGATCGTCAGGCCCAACTAAATGTTATATTAAACATGGTTGTCACACCCAAGATATTTGGGTTTGACAACATGCCTGACCCAAGTTTAGTTGGGTCTGATAAAATCCCAAATTCAAGATGCTTCTATCTGAAAATATGGCAGACCCACCTTACTTTTATTTGACAAATATGCATGGCTCAAGTTTACTTCAATAATCTCAACAATAACAACAATAATAAAAATAATAATAATAATAATAATAAAACTAATAATAAGAATACTACTACTACTAACAACAACAACAACAACAACAACAACAACACTAATAATAATAATAATAATCATACTAATAATAAAAATAAGAATAACAATAATAAATAAGAATAAGAATAAGAATAAAAATAAAAATAAAAATAAGAATAATCATAATACAACAACAAAAACTATATCTGACCTAAAGTTTAGTTGAGTCTGGCAACCATGTCTAACCTAAAATAACTTTGGGTCAGACATGATTGCTAGACTCAATTAAATTTGAATTTGATATTCATGTGATGTTTGAATTTGACAAATATTATAGATTCACATTACTTGAATTTAATAAATAAACCAGATTCACATTATTTTGATTTGACAAACTGATGCAAATTCTGGAGTCCAAAGTGGCAGCACTCTAGTCCAAGGCAAACAGAAGTCCAAAATATTTGACAACAATCAAGCTAGTTCGTAAAGGAGTATATTTTATGGAGCTACAATTCCAATGGAACACGTTGGCAAAAAGGAAGAAGTTACAAACCATAATTGAAGAATAAATGAAGATAATCTTATAATTCCAAGTGGCAGGAAAAGTTAATTGTAATTGTCATTGTTCTTATCTTAGTTGGTTATTATCTAGTAAATAACTGTATTATATATTTCTATTTAATGTGGAATGTATGTCTGAATTGGATAGATTGTAATACAGTCATAGTCTTTGGTGTGATTCCAAATTGAGAGTGATTCTCTTGAGTGGTGTGAGGCTACTTGTTTTCTTTTCTTTGTAATCTTTAATTTTTTGCAATAAAATATCAGTTTTCTTTCCCTTTGTCAATTCTTTCTTCGGTTATCTTTTCTGCTGGAAACAACACTAGTGAATCTTGATTCTGTCTTGTTATCGTTCGACATTAATTAAAAGGGGCTGCTTGTGCATGGTGGGGAAATGTTGAAGAACAGCTTAGTCGGACACGCCAACCGCCTATTCAGGATTTGGTAGAGATGAAGGCTCGTCTGGAGACTAAATATCTTCCTGCAAATTATGAACAGTTGGTATATGAAGATATGCTTCGCTGGATGCAGGGTATGCATATGACAGTGGACCAGTATACTGAAAAATTCCACGATTTATCTGTAAGAAGTCAAGTCATGGAAACCGATCAACAAACCCTTGCCAGGTATTTGAGAGGACTGCGTGTTGATATTAGAAGAGATATGTTTACTGCCAAATTATTTTCTGTAGATGAGGCGTACCAGTTGGCTCTGCAATTGGAGAAACAACAAGCAATCGATAAAGGCAAATTGTCAAGAGAGTGGCTTGGAACTTCCAAACCAATATCCTTACAGAACACTGATAGGGGAAACATGAATGCTGTCAGAAATACACCTTCATATGGAGATCAGAGTACGACCAATACCTATACATCCGGACCACAATGCTACAAATGTAAGGGTTTTGGACACTTTGCAGCAGTGTGCCCTACAAAAGAAAAAAAGGTGATGTTTGCTTCTAAAATGAATTCTAAAACAATTCCTGAGTCCTCAACTGGAGATCAAGAAATTGGGGAAGCAGAAATTGAAGAATTTGAAGAAGAAAGGTTGCAAGCTTCTGAACTGCCTTTGTGTGTAGTCCACCGAATGTTATCCAATCAGGCGACTCCTACAGCACAATTAGAGGAGGAATGGAGAAGGACAAATATTTTTCATACCAGAGTAGCATGCAAGGGCAAAGCACTAAATGTGATTCTTGACAACGGAAGTGGCCTTAATGTAATTTCCACCGAAGCTGTGGAGAAATTAAACCTACAGAAAGAAAAACATCCTAGTCCATACAACATTAGTTGGATCCATGATAAACATCCTATCATGGTCCAAAATCGCTGCTTATTATCATTTTCTTTGGGAGGTCATTTTCAAGATGAGGTTTGGTGTGATATACTTCCCATGACAGTATGTCATGTGCTTCTAGGTCGACCATGGATGTATGACAGAAGGGTGAGTTACGATGGATTTAACAACACTTATTCGTTAATATTCAAGAATAAGAAGTTGATTTTGGAACCGCTCCCTATTATGGATTTTCCCTAGAAGTCCAACGTTTGAATCTTCAAATTACTTCACGATTATATTCAACATTACTTGCATGAGGCAAGTTGCTTGGGGAGTGAGAAAGTTGATGCAAATTCTGGAGTCCAAAGTGGCAGCACTCTAGTCCAAGGCAAACAGAAGTCCAGAATATTTGACAGCAATCAAGCTAGTTTGTAAAGGAGTATATTTTATGGAGCTACAATTCCAATGGAACACGTTGGCAAGAAGGAAGAAGTTACAAACCATAACTGAAGAATAAATGAAGATAATCTTATAATTCCAAGTGGCAGGAAAAGTTAATTGTAACTGTCATTGTTCTTATCTTAGTTGGTTATTATCTAGTAAATAACTGTATTATATATTTCTATTTAATGTGGAATGTATGTCTGAATTGGATAGATTGTAATACAGTCATAGTCTTTGGTGTGATTCCAAAATGAGAGTGATTCTCTTGAGTGGTGTGAGGCTACTTGTTCTATCTTTCTTGTAATCTTTATTTCCTGCAATAAAATATCAGCTTTCTTTTTCTTTGTGAATTATTTCTTCGGTTATCTTCTGCTGGAAACAACACTAGTGAATCTTGATTCTGTCTTGTTATCGTTCGACATTACAAACATATATTTTTAATGGTGTTTGTTGCCAACCAGTAGCTAGGGAATAAAAAAAAAACCAAAGAAACTTCTCACAAAAAATTAAAATAAAAATAAAAAATAAAACTATTATTATTGTTCATAATAATTTTTTTTTTTGGTGATATACAATTATTTTCTCATAATATTTAACTTTTGTTATAATAGGAATGATCGAACAGTTTAGCCGAAAAGGAAACCAACACGCACATCTATCAAAATCAGGTACCGAGTGCAAATAGAAAAAGCCTAAACAAAACCCGAACCCTACAGAAATTATGGCAATCATTCACCGACATGAAATATCAGGGGGTGTGAGATAATGCTTCTCCCAGTTGCCTAACATGATTCCTATGTTGTCTTGGTTCTGTTTTTGATGCATCTGACAGCGCCCAAAAACATACTTTGCAACAAGGCCATCTACGACTCTCTAGTGTTCAAATTCATGGAATGCGACTTCATTACCCTGAAAATGCGCTCCCCATCACTAAATTATCGATTCTGCCCTAGACATACTTCTTCTATGAAGTTACCCAACAAGCCCCGTTCAAGTTCAACTTCATTGTTGCTTTCTTTTGGGTCAAATTTTTCCGTTTCTGCTGCCGCTATCAGTACTATTGAACCCAGCCCCACAAGAGATTTCAATCCCACCAATCCTCAATACTCGCCGGCTCACCTCCCTGAGGCTAATACAAAGATATCCAGAAAGTTTTGGAGTCCGAATTTGCCTAATCTAAATGGTAAAAGTGAAAGTAACGTAACCAGCAGCCCTGTGAGGTTTGATGCAAAGGAGAGGCTAAAACGATATTCTGTTATGCTGCGTGAGTGTGCTTCAAAAGGGGATGTAAAAGAGGGGAAGGCTATTCATGGGAACTTGATTACAAGTGGAGTGGAGCTAGATTCACATTTGTGGGTTTCTTTGATTAATTTCTATGCAAAATGTAGGAGCCGATTCTTTGCACGCAAGGTGCTTGCTGAAATGCCCCAGCGAGACGTTGTATCATGGACTGCGCTGATTTCTGGATTTGTGAATGAAGGCTGTGGAAGTGAGGGCGTTAGTCTATATTGCGACATGAGAAAGGAGAATGTAAGGGCCAACGAGTTTGCATTGGCTACTGCATTGAAAGCTTGCTCTATGTGCTTGAATTTAGAGTTTGGAAAGCAGGTCCACGTGGAAGCAATTAAAGCTGGATTGCTATTGGATTTGTTTGTCGGGTGTGCGCTTGTTGACCTTTATGCTAGATGTGGAGAGATGGAACTTGCTGAGAGGTTGTTCTTTGGCATGCTTGAGAAGAATGTCGTGTCGTGGAATGCTCTGCTCAATGGTTATGCTCAACTGGGCGATGGGAAGAAGGTTTTGAAGTTGTTTTGTAAAATGAAAGAGTGTGAAACAAAATTTAGTAAATTTACTTTGTCTACTGTCTTAAAAGGCTGTGCTAACACAGGGAGTTTAAGAGAAGGCAAAGTACTGCATGCTCTGGCACTCAGAAGTGGGTGTGAGATTGATGAATTTCTGGGTTGCAGTCTTGTTGATATGTATTCAAAGTGTGGGACGGTTTATGATGCATTAAAAGTGTTTACAAAGATAAGAAATCCTGATGTAGTGGCCTGGAGTGCGATGATCACTGGCCTTGATCAGCAAGGCCATGGCCAAGAAGCGGCTGAGTTATTTCATCTGATGAGACGTAAAGGAGTTAGACCTAACCAGTTTACCCTTTCTAGTCTTGTTAGCACGGCTACTAATATGGGTGACCTGCGTTATGGTCAAAGCATTCATGGTTGTATATGCAAATACGGGTTTGAATCTGATAATTTAGTCAGCAATCCATTGATCATGATGTACATGAAAAGCAGGTGTGTGGAAGATGGTAACAAGGTGTTTGAGGCAATGACGAATCAAGATTTAGTTTCTTGGAATGCCCTTTTATCTGGATTCTATGACTCACAGACTTGCGGTAGAGGACCAAGAATCTTCTACCAGATGCTCTTGGAAGGTTTCAAGCCTAATATGTTCACATTTATTAGTGTTTTAAGGTCTTGTTCTAGTCTGTTGGATCCAGAGTTTGGAAAGCAAGTACATGCTCATATCATAAAAAACAGCAGTGATGGTGATGACTTTGTTGGGACAGCTCTTGTTGACATGTATGCAAAGGCCAGATGCTTGGAAGATGCAGGTGTAGCTTTTGATAGATTGGTTAATCGGGACATTTTCTCTTGGACAGTCATTATTTCTGGTTATGCACAAACTGATCAAGCAGAAAAGGCTGTTAAGTATTTTCGTCAAATGCAAAGAGAGGGTATAAAGCCAAATGAATACACTCTTGCCAGCTGTTTAAGTGGATGTTCCCATATGGCAACCTTGGAAAATGGGCGGCAACTCCACGCTGTGGCAGTTAAGGCTGGGCATTTTGGTGATATATTTGTTGGTAGTGCACTGGTCGATTTGTATGGGAAATGCGGTTGCATGGAACATGCCGAGGCAATTTTTAAAGGCTTGATTTCACGGGATATAGTCTCATGGAACACTATCATATCTGGGTACTCGCAACATGGTCAGGGGGAGAAGGCTCTTGAAGCCTTTAGGATGATGTTATCTGAAGGAATTATGCCTGATGAGGCCACTTTCATTGGTGTTCTTTCTGCATGCAGTTTCATGGGTTTGGTTGAAGAGGGGAAAAAGCGTTTTGACTCGATGAGTAAGATATATGGGATTAACCCTTCAATTGAGCATTATGCTTGCATGGTTGATATTCTTGGCCGAGCTGGAAAATTCAATGAGGTCAAGATCTTTATTGAGGAAATGAACCTAACCCCCTATTCCCTGATCTGGGAGACTGTTCTTGGGGCTTGCAAATTGCATGGAAATGTTGACTTTGGTGAAAAAGCTGCTAAGAAACTATTTGAAATGGAACCCATGATGGACTCCAGTTATATATTGCTATCAAACATTTTTGCAAGCAAAGGCAGGTGGGATGATGTAAGAAACATCAGAGCATTGATGACCCTGCGAGGCATTAAAAAAGAACCTGGGTGTAGCTGGGTAGAAGTTGATGGTCAAGTTCACGTCTTCTTGTCTCAAGATGGTTCACACCCCAAAATCAGAGAAATTTATGCCAAATTGGACAAGTTGGGGCAAAGTCTGATGTCAATAGGTTATGTGCCAAAAACAGAAGTTGTTCTTCATAATGTCTCTAACAAAGAAAAAATGGAGCATCTCTACTATCACAGTGAAAGATTGGCTCTTTCCTTTGCTCTTCTAAGCACCAATGCAGTGAAACCAATTCGGATTTTCAAAAATCTAAGAATCTGTGAGGATTGCCATGATTTTATGAAGCTTATCTCTGACATCACAAATCAGGAAATAGTTGTCCGTGACATTAGACGGTTCCACCATTTTAAGAGAGGCACCTGCTCTTGTCAGGATCGTTGGTAATTTTTCTGCAAAACCACAAAGCATGCATCAAGGACCAGAAGTTTGCATATCCGGAGTCAAATTTTTGGTAACGTGCTTGGGATATTTTATGTTCATTTTATCCCAGATAATTACATGTCATTGTTACGATGTTCCTCTGCACTCATTTTAGTATTTCTCCAGATTAAGTGTATGAAAACTCTGAAAGCAAAGGAGCATATGATTGTTGCTGCAAACAATATTTTGAAGAGATGCTTCAGGAAACAGGGTGGCTCTCCATCCTTGTATAGAAGGTACTTTTTTATTGCTTTCTTTTATTCAATAGAAAACCTCAAGGAAAATTATGTTCGCAGTTAGAAATAATTCATAGCATTCCTGCTGAAGTTTGTAATTTTTGTGCATGCCTCTCCCTCCATATCTTTGTTAGCTGCTGTTTATCTGGGCTCTAATATGGAGGCGGTGCGTATAGCATGTACCTCGGTGCTCAAGTAGAAGGACCTGCATCGGTGCATTCCACTGATTGAACCGTGCCTAGAGTTTCTGCACCTCACTTTTGCAATAAATTGAATTGTGCAAGTGCCACCACAGCGCTGAATTTGTGATTCTCTTGAGTGCTCTTTCCTTTGTGATGATGCTTTGTCTATAGTACCCATTAAATGACATTGGAAACTAATCGCCAAGTGAATGTACAGCTTAGCAATGTATTGTGGAACTGCCTCTCAAACTGAAACATCCCAGTTAAGCTCTTCTAACTCCTGGAAGAGTCCATATGCTGGCTGTTCTGTCAGTTGCAGAGTCTGCTGAGGTAGGAACTTCCAGGACTTTTCCTTATGACTTGTTGCTGAAACTACTTCGAAGAGAATCACAGTCAGAATGTACTTGCACCCCTGAGAAGAGGTTGGGTCTCTTCTCAAATCGCTGTATGACATGGAAAGAAGTTTGGCTCCTAATGCAATAACGTTGATTGAAGCCGTTCCTTCTACTTGTACACCGAGTTTGCAGACTTCTCTGTTAAAAGCTTTGGTGTTGAAAGACAAGTAGCTCAAGGAGAAGATGATCATCGAAATATTAAGTTAAATTAATTATGATTTTTCTAAGGATTATAATATATTACTAGATGGTATATTTGATATTTAAATATAAATTAATTAATTTGTTAAATTGATAATAAGTTAAATTATTTAATTTAATCAATTCTATTTTGGTTAAGATTAAAATTTATATTTAGACTAACATATTAGGAACCTAATGGGTTATATATATTTAAAACCATTGAGAAAAAAAATATTAAATCTGGATAATTAATTAAGTATAACTTAATTGTAAATAAGTTTTATAAATTAAAGATTATAATATAATCTAAACAGGGAATTACAAATCTATACCTAGAAAAATCTAGTAGGTATTTGAGTGAATAAATTTTTAAAATTATCTTAAAATAATATAAGTGATATTATTTATGGGATAAATTGATATTTGTCATTTAAAGAGTTATTAGGTTTTCTTATAAATAGATCCATATGCCTAATATTTTCTATATAGAAAATTAAATACACATATACAAATATATAGGGTAGATAAAAGAAAACGTTAATACTAAAAGCATAACAATCTTTTTGTCCTACAAAAGGTTTTAAGAGATTTTTAATTTTATGGTTTTTATAGATTATTATTAGATGCTAGACAATTGAAAAGCTTAATTTATGATAATTCAACCTTAAAGAGTTTATTAAATGAAGAAAAAAAATTGAATATTCAAGTAATTTTTATATAAATTCTAAATGTTTTTAAATTATTTAATAAAATTCTTGGAACTCCTAAAAGAGTTTATAATTACTGTTTTTTTTGTTTATATGTTTCAAGAAATCTAACAGAAAATTAGAGGTACCGTGAGATGATTAAGGTTGTTGAATATATATTTTAATTGTTATTATACTTAATTACAGATCAAATTTATGTGTAAAATAATTTTTCCAAATATTTTTTTTTATCTTATGATATTTTCAAAAGAAATCTAGTTATTGTTCTGTTGAGATTTGGTTGAATTTCTCCATGCTTGGGTCGAATCTACAGAAAAATAAAAAAAATGGGTTTTGGAGTGGCTATGACAACCACCAGTGGTGGCTTTTCAATGTTCCCATTCACCTCATCATTGGTGGCAAATGCAAGAGTCCATGGCTGCTACCTCACCATAGCAGCGCCAAGCGCTGTTGGGTAGCCATACGTGAGGCTAATGCCTCAAACATGGTGTTTACATTGTGCTACTTATAGCGTAGTGACAGCTATTACTACCAACAATGAGGGTAATGTGCCCGCACTAGCAGCAGCAAGGAAGAAGGAAATAGGGGGCAAAATTCCCCTAAAACCAATTTAGAGTTATTTGGGTCTGAACTATAATTCTACCATTGGAATCTATGCTTAATTAGAATTTGGTATTTAAATGGTAGAATTACAATTTTACCTCTAAATAAATAAAATATTGATTTTAAATTGAAATTGACATTTCAAATGAAATTAATTGCAAAATTAATTTTCTTAATTGGATTAAAATTGTTATATATAAGACGCTAATGATGAAGTCATGACTGAATATCGACGCAATATTGATGGCAATGAAAATGTTATACGTGTGATGTTAGCTAACATATTGCCTGAACTTCAAACGCAACATACAAACATGGATGCTTATACTATAATTATGAATTTCAAAGAGTAGTTTGATATAGCTAATATGATTGATAGGTATGTGATCTTTAGAGAATTATACTGCTACAAGATGACAAAAGGTTCATCTTTAAACTCTCATGTTTTGTTTATGATTGAGAACTATCTTTGTACTTTGCATGGTAATTCTCAGATATTGGATAACAGATGTGATTTTCTCAATTGCAAAAAAAATTACAAGAAGTAAAGAAAAGTAGATAATTATATAAAGACAAAGTTGACCCATATTTCGGTAACAGAGCAAAATTTGCTACAGTAGAACTTATTGTTTAACTTTTCCAATTGGGTTGATACTATAACTTGATAATTGTTATTTTATTTTAGTACTTTCTAGAAACATTAGTCCATTTCGTACTTAACTTTAAATGGATTTAAATTTATTATTAAGGGAAAATATTGTTCTTTTTATAATAATGATATTTATTATAGATCTGGTAATTATATAAATGGTCTGTATGTACTTAAAAATGCCCTTGTTCAATATAAACAACAAGAAGAATAAATTAGACAATCAATATTCATCTTATTTATTACATTGTGGATTAGGTCATATCAATAAAACATGAATTATTAAGTTACATAAATAAGGATGTTTTGATTCTTTTTATTATGAATCATAGAATCATATGAAATGTGTAAAGCTTGTTTATTGGATAAGATGATTAAAACACTCTTTACTAAAAAAATGGAAGATCTAATGAATTGTTAGGTATATTACATACAAATATATGTGGACCAATAATAATTCATGTATATATATCATCATATTTACAAATGATAATTCTAAATATGGTTATGTATATTTGATGAAGCACAAGTCTAAATTATTTGAATGGTTCAAAGAATTTAGAATTCAAGTAAAAAAAACAAACTTAAAAGAATACAAATATACTTTGATCAGATCAAAGTGATGAATACTTAAGCAAAAAATTTCAAGATTATAACGAAATTCTCTAACAATGAGTACTTCTTGGAACATCACATGATAATAAAGCTTATTAAATGAGAAATTGCATCTTATTAGATATGATGTGGTCTATATTGAGTTATACACAAATTTTTTTTTATAGGGTTATGCCCTACAAACTAAAACTTACCTTTTAAATTGAATTCCAATAAAACTGGTTGATAAGGTTCCATATGAGATTTGTAAAGGTAAAAGACCAAACTTATTATAGGATGTGATATTTATATGAAGTGTATTGTATCTATAAAGATAAAAGCTTAGTTAGATAAGTGTAAGGTTATGAGATATTCCAAAGAAACTATTGAATTTTATTTTTACCATCCTAATAAATAAAAAGATGTATGTTTCATAACATTTTATGTTCTTAGAAAAATATTTTGTTCTTGAAAAAGAAAAATAGAACTTAAAGAAATTCAAGAACCATAAACTAACATCTAGATAAAGCTTGAAGAACCATAAACTAACATCTAAATAAAGCCCAAACCCAAAGCTATAACATTAAATGTTCAAATTTGAGCTAAAAAACACAAGAACTTTATAGATTTGGTCGGATATATCATGCACCAATGAAATATGGATTTCTCATGGAAATTAAAAATGACAAGTTGCTTATAGTTGTTGAACCTACCAACTACTTGGAAATAATATTTAATATTAATTCCTAGAAATGGTACAAGTCTATGAAATCTGAGATAGATTTCATGTACACCAACCAAGCATGAACATTGGTTGATCTAGAAAAAAGAATAAAACCTATTGAATGGTAAGTAAACCTTTAAGAGAAAGGTTGACATGGATAACAATGTGCAAATATACAAAGTTAGACCAGTTGCAAAAGGTTACAAACAAAGACAAGGGGTTGACTTTGATAAAACCTTCTCACTGCTAGTTATGTTAAAATCCATAAGGATTTTGCTTGCTATAACAACATATCATGATTATAATATTTGGAAAATGGATGTTAAAACTGCATTACTGAATTAAAATCTTCATGAAGATGTGTATATAACATATAAGTTTTTGAATCTAATAAATTTTCCAATCAAGTATGGACTTAAACAAGCTTTAAGGAGTTGAAATATCTATTTTTATAAGATAATCAAATAGTTGATTTCATTACAAATATGGATAAGCCTTGTGTTTATAAAATGATTGGTAGAAGTGGAGTTAATTTCCTAATATTATATGTAAACGATATATTACTCCAGTTAGTAAAGATTTGGTTGTCTAAGAATTTCTCCATAAAAGATATGAGAGAAACAACCTTGTACTAGAAATAAATATCTACAAAGATAGATTTAGAATGTTACTTGGGTTATTCTAATCCATATATATAGACAATATGCTAATATTTTTCTTCTTATAGTGTCTTTTAGTAAAATGGATCTACACTCTTTATTTATGTTTCTTCATGCAGCCCTGGTAATGGATCATTAAGCAATTTGCATAATTTTAAAAGCGGGCAATAAATGTAGATTTGATAGAGTAAGGCTTAGGGTTATCATTTTGGTGTTTTTTGGAAGTTGGATGAGGTTTAGGGATCTTGATTCTTTTCTTGTTCTAAAAATTTTCTAAGTTTTTGAAAGAAGAATTAAGGGTTTTTGAGTGGAAGATAAAGATTGAAGAGTTAATACTGAAATTATGAAGCAATAAGTGAAAACCTAAATGTCATGTTCAAAATAGCTAAATCATGCTTGTCTAAAATAATTTGATTGGATGTCAATTGATAGTTAATAATTTATGGTAAATTATGCTTATTATCAAGGTCATGAATGGTTGATTTGTTAATCGATTCCAACATATACATGCTAGGGATTATTCCTTTATTCAATTCAAAAGTAATGTAATATGAGGGCATTGTTTATATAAAAAGTAAACATGTATGTGTTATCTATGTAAAAATACTAATTGTTCATTACTAAAAAAAATAAGAAATTCATATTACCAATTATTTGTTTATCATTCATTTAATTTTAATTTGGTAGACTAAAATTTGAACCCTTTCATTAAAAAGAATATTTACATGTAGAGATTAATTGCATTTTTTTCTTATTCAGAGACTAAACTATACATATATAAAATTAGAGGAGCAAAATCTTTTCAATAAGAACTAAAATGCACAAAAATAAAATATATAAACTAAAATAAATTTTAAATAATTTTGAAGGATCAAAATATTTTTTTCAAAAACTGTATTTAATATTAGCTTGTCAAGTGTCCACCAAACACAAGAAAATAATATGTAAAATCGAGTCCATTTCTATTCGTATGATGTCTAGTCTAGTATATCATACCGAAAAAAAATTTATGATGCACATATAATAATTAGTAACATATTACTCCACTAACTCATTTGTTTTTTTTAAAAAAACTAATACATATATTAATAAAGAAAATCAAATACAAGATTCATTAAAAGTAATTAGCATATCTTTACCTATGTCTTTTCTCTTCTATTTATATTTATTTATTTTTTTAAAATAAATAAAGTGAAGTAACTAATAAAATGCTATTAACTAAGTACCATAAAATTATTCAGCAAATACATTCTAAATTTAAAAGGCAATTAAATTTATAAGAATAAATTGAAAACTTACACTAAAATGTAATATAAATTCAGCTAATAACTAATTTTCTTTGAAAATGAAATTAAAACGTTAAAATTAAAAAAAAATATATCAGAGATGATTATCAATACAATTATGCTATTATTATCAATGTTTTCCCATTATAAATTTGAAAATACATCTATATTTATTAAAAAAAGTATGGTTGGATCATATTTTTTAAAACTAAATACTTTTAATAATAATTTTTAATATTTTTAATTATTTTAATACGCTAGTATTAGAAATATAAAAAATATTATTTTAATATATTTTTAAATAAAAAACATTAAAAGAAAAACTCTCGAAACTTCCATAGAGGCTCAGGGAAACCCCCACGCATGATTCCGAACATTTAAAGTTAAGATTCCACGCATCAATAGAAAATCTGCTTTTGAGGAGAGGTTCTCCCACAGAAATTCTTGTTATTTCAGATTAGAGATAGAGAGGAGAGAGGGGCGTTATGGCATTGATCAAGCAGACAGTGGTTGTCTTGGTGACACTGTCGGTGGTATCAACATGGATACCAGTCTCAGAGAGTGCTAAAACAGACAAACCTCTTATTGTTGCGAGAAAAGATGATATACCGTACATCAAATGCCAAGTTTGTGAAAAGGTTGCCTCACAGTTGTACCGGCAAGCTCAAAAGAAGCAGGATCAGATCTCTCCCCAGAAGGTGCCAAGTCTAACTAATTCTGCAATCTAGGTTTGCTTTGATTTTTTTTTTATGGGTTTTGTTGGATTTGATTGTAAAATAATTGTCTTGCTGTTTTTCTTTCATTTTTCTTTTGGGTACTATGATAGATCAGCGAGTATCAAGTGATTGAGATTGCGGAGAACGTATGCAATTTGAAGAAGGAAGAAGCTGACTGGATAATGAAATTGGATATAATGGAGCAAGGTGATAAGCTAGAGGTATGATATATATATATAATCTTCATATGCTCTCAATCGGATGTGTGTGTGTGTCTGGCTTCACAGGTCATAAACTAGAACCAAGTGATAATTAATCAATGGAGTAGGACTTGTGAGGACTCCAAGTACGGACAATTGGTCGAAATTGGCATGCTAATTCCTAAAAAGTTTATTTTTCTTCTCTCTTTTTTTTCTTAAATCTGTAGCTGATAGAACAAGATACTGAAGGTCAATGCAATTCAGAATGCAAGACAATCGAGCAAACTTGCCAACAGGTGAGTTTGGCACTGACATTATATTGATAGTTTTTATGGAAATCAGTTTAGTTGGTGACTTTGTCTGTTCTCTGGATTGTGGAGTTTAGAAATGTCTGCTGATGGTTTTCCTTAAATTACTACTGGTTATATGTTTGGACCATCCTCAATTGCTAGATGTCAAATAATTGCTTATTTGTTTGAGGGCTTTCCAGGTCATGGACTACGTCGACACTGATGTTGCTGAATATATATATACTACCAGGCCTCAGATTGATTTATTGGTGAAACATCTCTGCAAAGATCTGACTAATTCTTGTACTAAGAAACCACCTCCAGTCCCCAAGGTAGCTGCACTCATTTTTGACAGTCATAGGTGATTGATATAGCTTTTCTTAGGGACCATTTTGACTTGTCAATCTCAGTGCTTTCATTTTGTGATCTTCAAAGTCATGATTGTGCATGTCCTTGATATATGATGATAGAAAACTTAATAGATATGAAATTTTCGTGCTGCCTTCACTGATTCTTTGAAAGAATTTGAAAAGGCTTGGAAGCTTTGACATAGTTGTGCACTGCTGTATGGTAATTGTTCCACATCGATTGGAAATGGCATGCTTTTGCTAATAATCTGAATCTGACAGCAACAATTCTCTGCTTGTTGCATGTTCAACTTTATGCAAATGAAGGATCTCTGTCCTTTTCTCATTATATTGAACAGTCTCTGCTGTATATTGACTTTCCGGATTGACACTCAACCTCTGAATTTTAGAAATTGATTTTAACAATTCTCTACATCTATGAATTTCAATAACAAGAAGGCACATTAGAGGAAAATGCTTTACTGCCGCTAGTTTTTCTTGTGTTCTCAAAACACAAAAACCAATTTATATCTGAAAATCAGTGAAGCATAAATGGATTTGAAATTCAAAAGTTCCAGAACTTTTAATTTTTCTCTAGTTAATAGAGTTCTTGGGAAGAAAAGGAGTAATAAAGAGAATCTCTGATGTAGGAAGAAAAAGGCAAAAGATAGCTAATTTAGCCAAAGTCTGATTGTCTGGGTTGAACAGCCTGAAAAAGAGAACAAATTGTTTATAAAATCATTAATATATCAAAGTTGTTTTTAAGTCTTGTTTGGGTTGAAAAGCCAGAAAAAGAGAACAAACTATTTATAAAATTATCAAAATATCAAATTTGTTTTTAACTATACTCTAGTAGCAGGCCCTTTGATTTCTAGTAAACCTCAAGTAAAAAAAAAAAAAAAATCTCCCCTTAAAAATAACTAAATCCTAGTCATCCATCCAAACTACTACCGTAAATTATTAAAAGAAAAATCCTAATCATATGAAAGCTACTGCAGTTCTAGCTCTTGCATCAATCTCCCTATCCTAACCATGCTTCTCATCAAAGCACTTCTCCTGGCTAGAATGTTGTCTCTGAATTAGCTGCTTTTTTTTCCTATTTCATCATACTTGTGTCCAAGGCTTTAGCCAATAACTTTGCAGAATATATTAGTTCTATGAAGTGGGAACAATATACTCATTCTCAAGTCATTTTTGTTGTAGGTCTGTTGGGTGTTTGTTTTCCATTAAATTCAGTGAGAAACACGAGTCATGGCAATTTTTCTCTAATTAGAAAAACATAATGACAGATTTACTTTTTTAAGCACTGTTCTTTTTCTTTCCCTATACCTTCAACTGTTCGGCTCCTAATATTCTGCACTTGCATCTCATGTTGACCAATATTATTTCACTCGAGTTCTGTAATATTGTAAAATCCATGTCTATCTTTCCAGAGAGCAGAACAACTCATGACTTCACACCTCTTACTTTGTCTTGCACATTCCATTTCAGAACAAACAACTCAAGTTTAATCCTTGTTTTTTCATGTTTTTCAGAACAGGATGCCTGGGGAACCTTTTGTGCCTAAACCATCTAAAGAGGTTGAAATGGAAAAGATTATGAGATCTATGGAGGTAATTTGCTTAAAATTTCTGCATGTATGTTGTTATATGTTGATTTGGGTCTATAATTTGTTCCCCTTTGCTTTAGGGTATGCCTGGAGCTCCTGGCATGAAAATGTATTCAAGGGAAGATTTAATGGGAATGAACAATTTTGGTAATGAAGATGCTGAGGATGAAGACGATGAGGATGAACAGTTCCCCTCAAATATGGTAATTGACAAATTTCAGAGCTCATTAATACTTTTCTTCAATACTTGATTGTTTTACTGCAAGTGATGCATCTAATCTTTTGCAGGGAAAAGTTTTAAGAGAGAAGCAGGACAGGAAGGGTGACTGGAAACAGAAGATCTTCGAAGGGATAAAAAGCACAGTTGAGGCATCGAAGAGGCATACAAATATAGTGTCCAAGCAGATACAGAAATGGTGGAAAGGAATACGTGCAGCGCCTGCAAAGAAGAATTCAAAGACTGGCAAATCAGAGCTTTAGGACCACGAAATGGCTTTACAATGCAGTGAGAGAACTCTGAGCAAAAATGGACTTGTAAAGGAATTACTGCATACACAGCAAGGGCGTGCACATCCTTAGTTTATTATAGTGAACTGGTCTTTTGGTTTTTCGGTATAGATACCAGAAAACTTGAGCCAGTAGGAACTGATTAGAATATGAGCTAAACCAACTCTTCTTGAAACTTCTGTTTTCATCTTTTTGAGGCACGCATTTTTGTCTACACCATCTGATAATGATTTTATATCTGAATGAGTTGATTCGAAATTGATTTTATATGCTCACAAAGCTAGAATTCATTCAACAGGATCATATGAAGCTAATGAGTCCTCACCAAGCTCTGCATCTGTTATTGTGAATCTGGTAGCATTAAAATGATATTCTTTATATAGAGAGGAAAATGTAATTTCTTTGATACTGCAACTAATAATAGTAACGTCTCATACTATGTGAATTTAGAGTACAAACTAAAATAGTAATTATTGTTATTGAAACTTCAAAATGGCATCTTTCTTTTTTTTATGCTGGATTATACAAATAATTATTTCGTCTTTATGTTTTAAAAATTATATTCATCAATTTGTTTTATTTTGCTTTTACTAGATATTAGACACGACTTAGCCATTCTAAGATCTAGATTGTTTCGAGTTTAAAAAACAATGAAGGAAGGATTGATCTAACTTGATCCAGTCAAAAACTCGAGTCAACCTGTGACCCGGTCAATCCAAAATAAAATATGAGTAAAAAATCCATTGATTTTTTTTTTATCAAAACAAGATTGTTTTGAATTTTTTTGTTATTGATTTTTTTTATAATTTTTTGATCAAAACGAGGTCGTTTTAATTATTCTTTTGGTTAACTTGGGTTGATCCTTTCAAGTTGTGACTCAAGTTTTACCCCAAGTCGATCTTCAAATCGGGTTTTAAAACTATAATAATAATTATTTTTATTCTTTCTTTGTTTTGGGTCAACCCGGGTTGACCATCCCAACTCATGACTTGAGTCTTGCCCAGGTCGACCTTTTAGTTGGATTTTAAAACTATAATAATAATTATTTTTATCCTTGTATTGATTGAGGTCAATAGTCAACCTGGTTCATGACTTGACTCTAGCCTCGAGTAGATTCTTAAAACTATGATAATAACTATTTTTATCCTTATAGTAACCAGGTTACGGTCAACCCAGCTTGTGACTCGAGTCTGGCCCAAGCCGACTCATAAGTTGGATTTTAAAATTATTAATCTTTTTTTATCCTTATTTTAACTTGAGTTAATGGTTAACTCGAGCTATGATCTGAACCTAATCCCAAGTCGGCCATTGAGTTGAGTTTTAAAATAATAATAATAATAATAATCATTTTTATTTTTATTTTGACCTAGGTCAATGGTCAACTAGACCTATGACATGGGCCTGACCCCGAGTCAACCCTCGAGTCAAGTTTTAAAACTATGATAATAACCATTTTTATCCTTACGTTGACTCGGGTCAATGGTCAAATCGACCCGTAACCCGAGCCTAGCCCTAGATCAACATCTAAGTTGGGTTTTAAAACTATGATAATAACCATTTTTATCTTTACATTGACTTAGGTTAATGGTTAATCTAACCCATAAAGATCCCAAGTCGACCTCCAAGTCAGGTTTTAAAACTATGATAATAACGACTTTTATCTTTACGTTAACTTGAGTCAATGATCTCGACCCACAACCCCACCTTGACCCCGAGTTAAGTTTTAAAACTATAACAATAATAATTTTTATCCTTACATTGACCTGAGTCAATGGTCAACCTGACCAGTAGCCTAGGTTTGGCCTTGTTCAAACCTCAAATCATGTTTTAAAATTATGATAATAACTTTTTTTATCCTTACGTTGTTCTAGGTCGATGATCAACCCAGCCTGTGACCCAAGTCTTATCCTAGGTCGGCTCCTAGTCAAGTTTTAAAACTATGATAACAATCATTTTTATCCTTACATTGACCCAAATCAACTAGATTAACCCTTATACATAGAATTGGACAAGTTTGTCCTCTCTTTTAGAGAGACACAAATTTCTCCATTAGAACAACATTAGACAAGGATAAAAATTAATTTTTGTACCATCCAAAAATACACAAAACAACTTCATAAAACAATTATCTTGTCCAATCCATCTTACCAAACATTACCCTAACCTTTTCTTTTCGGTTGTCTATAGTTAATCTTTTTCAATATATCTTAATTCCAATAATTTCTTGCCATCATTTACTAATTCATAGGAACAAGCCACACAACTAACTAATTCCTGTTAATTGAAGAGTCAAGATACAGAAACCATTTTTTGACTAAAGATTCAATAACTTCATATAACTACAAATCTATTTTCCGAGCCATCATGAATTCTTGACAAACCCGTAATTGATGACAAATAACCTAAAGATTCAGGGCAAAAAATCAAAACAAAAAATTTTGATTATACAAATCTAAATTTGTAATTATTTAAATTATTAAAAATATCAGATCTAGGATCCGGTTAGGGAATATTAAAAAAAAAGAGTGAAGGTAGAGAGAGTGTAACACCCTTATTATCGAAAAACTAGTATGGAAAATACCGTGTAAATTTGTTTTTTTATATAAACATATAAATCTATCACTTCTCTCGACTTTCTTTTATGATGAATCTACCTCCTTATCATTTGCTAAACTAAACCCCATCTATTTTTAAAATTTTTCATTTAGGTTAAACAGGGGAGGAAATTCTCTGGGAACTGATTGCAGAGTTACAACAAAGAGATGTTTTGTATGCAAGCAGCTGGGTCATCGATGAAAAGAGTGTAAATATTTGGAGGGATATTTCTTATATAGGGGTGCTGGTCACTTAAGAAGAAATTGCCTTAACAGATTTCAGACCTAAAACTAGCAACAATCACATACTGTGGACAAACTTAGTGGAGAGTAGATGAGACCTGCTCAGTCAAGAGCTAGTGCTCCTAGGGGGAGAGGCCATGGCCAAGGAACTAGGACTCAAGGAAAAGTTTATCATCTCGATCAAGAAGCTACTAAGGCTTCAACAAATATGGTGGCCGATATGAGTACTGTAAATGCATAATTAGGGTATGTTTTATTTGACCCTGGAGCTACTCACTCCTTTACAAATTTGTAAATAAACTAAAAGAATCAAAAAGTAAGTTAGAAATGGGGTTAGCTATTATTACACCATTAGAAGAAATTGTAGAAATGAATGATGTTTATAAGGGGTGTAGGGTACTGATAGAAGATTATGAATTCAATGTAGATTTAATACCTTTGAAGATAGTTGATTTTGATGTAATTCTGGGGATTGATTGGATGAGTTCACATTATTATTATACTAAGGTTATTACTATTAAAGCAGCTGATAGGAAAATGGTAAATTTTTATGGTGAGAGGAGTGTGATACCTAATAGTTTAATATCGGTGATGAAGGCAAGGAAGTTACTTAACAAGGGATGTGTGGCATGGTTAGCGCATGTAATTGATAGAGCAAAACAAACTTAAGAATTAGATTGTATCCTTATAGTAAAGGAGTTTCGAGATATCTTTTTAGATGTGTTACCAGGGTTGCCACCTAGAACAGAGGTTAAAGTGTCAATTGATGTATTTTCTAGAACCATGCCTATATCTCAATCCCCTTATAGGATAGCTCATTCGGAGTTAACAGAATTGAAGGTGCAAATACAAAAGTTACTTGATAAAGGATTTATCTGACCCAACAACTCTTTAGGGAGCTCCTGTTTTATTTGTCAAGAAGAAAGATGACACCCCATGACTTTGCATTGATTATAGGCAATCAAATAGGGTAACCATCAAGAATGATATCCACTTCCGAGGATTGACAACTTGTTTGATCAATTAAAAGGAGTGCAAGTGTTCTCTAAGATTTATTTAAGATCCTGGTATCACCAGTTAAGAATACAGGAACAAGATTCGCAGAAGATGACCAATAAAAATTCATGAAAATCTAACCATAAAAATGAAGTTGATCAAGATAATTGACCAAAGCTTGAAGGAGTTAAGGAATAAAAAATTACCTTTGGTAAAAGTATTGTGGGGGAATTCTCATATCGAAGAAGAGACATGGAAAAGAGAATTACAAATGAGAAAGAAATATCCTGCATTATTTTTGGGAATAGGTGAGAAATTTTACATAGAAAGAGTGGGTTTCTAAAATTTCAAGGATGAAATTTTTGTTAGAAGGGAAAAATGTAAACCCCTAGATTTTTTAAAGATAAAAAATTTATTATATATTTATTTTAAAAATGATAAAATGGTCCCTAGGGTTTAGAGAACCAATTGATATGATTTATGTAAGGGTTAAATAAGAAATTTTGAATTTCCTTGCGTAAAATCACTTGTCGACTAGTTTTGTGCTATCGAGTATAACGTTTAATCCGACCGTCGGACCGGACTGAAACTTTACGATGAATCTCTTAACATTTAGTTTTATATACATTTAAACTTTTAGAGCAATCAGAGTTTGGTAATGACGTAAAACAAATAACATGAAATTCGTTAACGACAATTTTCTAAATACGCCTGATGAGCTGGAAATTTCCAGCAGCTCTTATATTCCTTACACCCATGGCTGAACAGAAAAAAAAATGAAGAGAAAATGAGAGAAAAGAGAGCTTGGGAGAGAAAGAGAGAAAATGCAAGAAGAAACCCTAAAATTGTGTAAGGAAAAATGATTTTAGCTAAAAATCAACAAGAAACAAGAGAGAGAGAAAAAAACAGGGAAACTTAGGAGACAAATAAAAGTTCTAGAGAGACAAAGTAGACTTTGAATAGGGAAGATAATAAATAGGAATCCAAGATAATGCAATGAGCCTTGATTCTTATTTAATACACTTAAGTAAATTGGTTTAAAGTAACAATTGCTTAATTTGTTATGTTTTTCATATGATTCTTTGAAATAACTAAATTTTGAAAAGTTAGAGTTACATTAATGTTGGTAGGATATACTTTGAAATTGACTTTTATGGTTTATATTGATGTTGTGAGATTAGAAGATGATTGGAAAAAAAAAAAAAGAGGAAAATTGGGCTTGAATGGCCAGCCTAGGGAGAAGAAAAATTTAGGGGGGGGGGGGGGGGGTTGTTGTGGAATAGAAAATAAAAGAAATGAAGTTATGTGTTTTTGTTTAGAAAAGTATATCATGAGTAATATTTATTAAGTTTAAGATTATTAATAGTAAAGTGTAAAAAAAAAAGGGATAAAATTATGTTGGGATTGTATTACTTGATTTGTTAAAAATTTTAAAAGAAAAATGAATATTTTTATATATGGTGAAAATAAAACTAATAGACTTGATGAAATGGAATGTAGGGATTAAATAATAAGAATCATGTAAATAAACATTATCATATAAATATTGTGAAAATATTATGCGAGAAGGTAAATATTATGTGAAAAATATCAGATCTAGAATCCAATTAGGATCCAATTAGGGAATATTGAGAAGAAAAGAGTGAAGGCAGAGAGAGGCAATGCTGGCAGAAGCATAGCTTGCACTCACACAAGATTAAATAAAAGCAGAGGTAATGGAAGGATACTGTTTGCAAGATTGAAGGAAAATAGATAAAGCAGGGAATCAGAGGTCACAAGTTGAAGACAGGCAACTATCACTAAAGCAAGGGGATAAAAGCTCACAGGCTGAAAAGGCTGAAGCTAAATATCAATAAGGGAATTATCACGAAATGGAATGATATTGCAAATGAAAATTTAGAAATTCCAGGACGATTGCAATCACCCATTGCATTTGCCAAATGGGAAGCGATTGAGATTACAAACAGGTGACATTTTGGCCAACCAAAACATTTCTCTCATTCCTGGAAATAAAAGAAATAGATGCATGTTTCCAAATACATCCTGCTAACAGGTAGCAGTTTAGAGCATCGATGTCAGCCCACCAACTGTTGCAAATTTGAAGATCCGTTCATGCAACTCATCGCATTTTATAATGTTGAGTTCTCGAGGCCACACAACGTCGACCATTCAATGAATATTTGATCATTATGTCAATGTCACGAGGATTCTTTTTGTTCGGTGCCACAGTCATACTTCCACTTAGTGCCTCCCCTTGACAAATGGTTAGCACATCTTCTAGGTACAAGACTGTTTGCTTCCAGTGCGTGGCTCGAGATCTGGGCCCTGCATCATACAAGTTCATCAGGAAGGTTATTTAGGCATTTCACTGGACTGTTAACTGGCAGGTTTGATTTCTGATTTCAGTGTTTACTTGTGCTTATTTTATGATAGTATTTCATTGAGAATACACTCTCAGAAACTTAAAAGCAGTACTCTCTACCTCATTGTTAGAGATAGTTACTTCTGAGCTTCACAAATATTAAAATTATTAGTGCATCACCACAATCAAGTGATGGAGCTTTAGAAGCTTATTTACCCATGACATGAGCCTATTCATGGAAAGGAGCAGTTGTAATGCTAGCCCATGATAAAATAGGTTCCCTTGACTCACTGGATTTCACTGTTTGTAGTAAAACAAAACTTTGTACTGGAAGATGAGAAAAACATAACAGAATAGGGCAAAGAAAAAAAAGCTTGACCTGTAGAGAAGCCCGTCAACTTGTGACATTTCGTAAATGATACATCAAAGTAGGCTACTAATGCATGGATGAAATCATCACGTTCTGCTACAAGCTTAAAAGGAGCTGTGAAGGATGTATCCCCAGATACCATCTTAGAGATGTCCATTGTCTGAAATGATGAATATCAAAATATCACACATTAGCCAGAAAAGCAAAGAACGGCCACCAAAAGCAGGCTGGAGAAATGAGCACAACCATACGCAAACATGCATGCGAGCGAGTGCACAAACACAGACAAATGCATATCTAACCTTGAGTTTCTGGCAATTTGTAACAATTTGATTCTGATCAACAGTGTCGACAAGAGGTTCCCCCATGGCCTGCTTCTTGATGCAGGTCATATCAAAGCCATAGACATTATTCCAAACTGGAGCAAACATGAAGGCCAAGGCAACGAAACAGAAATAAGAACTAAATAAATGCCACCCCACTAAATATTTTGTGTTGGAAAATGAACTCAAATAGCAGATGAAACCCAGCATGCAACTGGGGTGAATTCCCCACAGCTTTCATCTATCAAAGTCTGGGCTGTGCTGCCAAATTCCACACATATTGTGGATCTGCAGGAAAATGATTTCATCTACACACATTAGACAGATCATAGTCTTACATTCAATCTTATCTTCTTTGTATTCTGCATCCTCAATGGCTGTCAAATAGAGAGAGGTTTTGTCTGGCAGCACAATTCCATCATTGACCTGGAAAAGCAAATAATGAAAAATAAAGGCTGACATATTAGACGTTTTTCAGCATCTCCAATGATGATCCCATGGAGTATAATAATAGCTAAAAGAACTTTTGATCACTAAAAATTATAGTTGTTCCAGATTAATGAATGACCTAAAAGTTGGTTGGCATTTTTACCCTTCCTTCCAATGGTGCATGCATCCAGTTGACCGAAAGCCAAAGAGCACAGAGACTCTTGTTTTTTGTGAATATTAAAGTACCAGCAAACACCATTGCATTATTATCCCAAGAAAGCACTATTCTCATTCACAAGATTTTCATTCTAAAAATACTCCCTGATCAGTAAATTTTATGTGAATACAGTGAGCCTCCTTTATCCAGAAGGAAATTCCTTGAAATTGCCAATGAATGGTGCTATCAGAATTAATATTTTCTTCTTTTCTTCACATTAAATCCCAATCAGGAAACTAGAGAAAAAATAAAATCAAACAGGTATAGCCAAGAAACAGCCAAATCTACAAGTTTCAGAACCCTTCAGACACATGAATGCTTCAGGCATCAAACAAAACCATCATATTCAAACCAACTGGCTAGCATTTATCTTAACCTTGCATTTAAGAACCAAGTTATAAATCAGAAAAGAGAAGTGTAATTGCAACTTACAAGCCATTTATCAC
The DNA here is from genome assembly GCF_951802175.1 of Populus nigra. Taxonomy (NCBI): domain Eukaryota; kingdom Viridiplantae; phylum Streptophyta; class Magnoliopsida; order Malpighiales; family Salicaceae; genus Populus; species Populus nigra. Next base: position 7,807,422 of record NC_084866.1, on the reverse strand, counting down.
GCGTGTACAGGACTGAGTTTAACATGTTCTCAAACAACAGAAAATATCCCATCCACTCTGAAATAATTATGTCTACTTTAGCAACTGGTAGCTCAATCTCTTCAATCTTTCCCTTCAAAACTGTTATAACTGTAATATTGAAACATGACTAAGTAGTCAGAATTGCCCTTTTGAGGCAACGTAATGAGAGAAAATTAGCTGACTATATGAAGACAATAGCATTACCATTGGAATATCCATTTGATTCAACAATCTCTTTAGCCATGTTAGCCATGTGGGAGCACTCGACCTGGAAATAGAAATGTTGGCAAAAACCATATTTAGCATATAAAAATTCAGCTTAGTGGATGCAGGATGTGATAGGGAAAAAGAAAGGAAAACGCATACCGCATAAACATGGGCAGCCCCAGCTTTGGCACAGAATAAGGATAAAATTCCAGTCCCAGCACCAACATCAAGTACCACTTTATCCTTGAATAAAAATTTATTCTGGTAAATAACATTTTGGTATGTTTTAGTTCTCACAACATCCTTCAGCATTTCCTGCAGTGTAAGGATGGGTGGGGAAACATCAACAACAAGCAAAGTACATAAACATATCACCAGACAATCAACTCCATGATTTTTTTAGAATTCTAGATATCAAGATATATAAAAACAAAAGGAAAAAAAGAAAAATTGATCTCAACCAAAAGTGACAAAATAATATAGATACAAAAAGTTAAACAATAAACCTGCGGATACAAGAAGGTGATTAACAAAATCTTAACTGATAAAATGCAGAGAAAGCCGCAGAAAAAAATCCAAGTATATCATATAATAACAAGTGCTAGTGGGCATTGTGAGATAAAAAAAAATAACAAAACAGCAACATCAAGTTACAAAAACTTTATCCAGTTACGAGACACTTACTTCATGAATACCTGCAAAAAAGAAGAAGAAGAAGAAAAGAGGTTAAGACAGATACAAAAACTTTCTACGCCAAAGACCCCATTCATTACGAGTATAAAACATACAAACTTTTAAAGTCAACTGAACCTAGTATGCTATTACCAGGAGTCAAGCTCTAAACTTGAAGGGGGGGAAAAAGACAAAACACAAACGAAGGGAGGATAAAAAAGAAAAGCGAACCAAGGAGAGTAGTATTACCAAAGTGAGAGTAAGAATCGAAGTAATAATCGGCGCTGGTTTTATCATCATCGCAGCCGTCGACAAAGGAGACGTCGGGGTCTTGCATAGATACGTCATCAATAGCAATGGATTTTTCAGTGGCTACAATAGAGTCATCGAGATTGGAGCTCTCCTCTTCTTCTTCTTCGTCATTGAAGCGGATTTTGGTAGCATGGTGACGAGTGTTGTTGAAGCTCATTGAGGTCTGACTGTTCTTTCGACGGCCCTGCTTTCTTTTCGTTTTTAGGGTTTTTCTTGGTGCTTGGGGAGCGCGTTAGATAATTTGAGAATTTGATTGCTTCAAAATTTAAATGGCAAAGCTAACAATTTTTTCTCGGAAACCCGAGTTGGCGGTGGGTTGGTGTGCTATACTGCAATTAGGTTAAGCACATTAAAATATTTTAATAATTTACAGTGAAATTATTTTGAAAATTTATTTTTATGTTTTAAAATGTTAAAAAAAATAATTTTTTTTATTTTTTTAATTTGTTTTAAACTACTATGTCAAAAATAAATTTTAAAAAATAAAAAAAAATATTATTTTAATACATTTTCAAGTATAAAGTATTTTAATAAATATAGACTCTGAATCTATTTAATTAAAATAAAAATATTAAGGATTTTAAAAATTGATTTGAGCTTGAAAACTATTTTTTATAAAAACAATTTAAATTCTTACTTGACTCTACTTTTCTTATTTTTACTTCTTTGTTTTAAAACAAAGCAATGAAAAATATTTGGTTAGAAGTTACTCTCAACTTTGGAAATTGGAAGATGATTTTGATAAAAACATATTAAAGATATATTTAAAAAGATATAAATATTCTCAATATTGTAAAATTAACTAACATCAATTATTTTATTTTAAGTATATTACTTTTAAAATTTATGAATCTTAATTAAATTATTTAGTAGTTTTATTTATTAAAAACTTATATGATGTTTTTAATAATATTTAATAATATTTCACAGATTATATAAATATTTCACATTTTTTAACATTATTAGAGAAAAAGAATATCATTATTGAGAAATTAATATAATAATTAAAATATACATAATATAGAGAAATGAAAATTAGTCATGTTTTCAAAGAAATTCGATTTAATGATGAATAGGAGAGGATTGAATAATAACCAAAAATATGAATTTGTAGTGAAATTATTATTTTATGTTTTTAACTATACTAGATTTTAACTTTGTATTAGACACAAATATTTTGATTTACTATATGATTGGTTTAGTTATTTATTTTATAATTAAATATATTTTGAAAAATAATTTATTGATTGGATATAAATTAATTATATTGTCTTCTTAGCAATGATTTATCCTTTTATGATTAATGCAAATATTATTGCAAATATTTTTCAATATTATTTTGATGTGAGAAGAAATTACCATATTAAGTTAGTTAAAAACATTAATGCTCATTATAAATAAAAGTGAAAATAATAATTTATATATGTTCTAAATATTGTAAGTTTAATGGTTATACATATCAAAGATAAAACGTATTTTTTATACTAAAATATAATTTTTATAGAAGCAAGTTGAAGGTATATTAGCTTCCACTTTAAAAAGAATAGGAAAAAGAATAAGAAGTGATGTTTTTTGAGATAGAAGGATGCTCACTTTATTTAAAAGATAAAAATAATTTTAAGTATTTTAAAATTAACTAATATTTAATTATATATCTAATAATCTTAAATACTTGTAAATTAACTAACCTCTATCATTTTTATTTTATACATAGAAATAAACTATTATTTAGTCACATAGCTAGTAACCTTTAATATTTTTAATGATAATTTTAACTCAAATGGCACAATAATATATTATCAAACAATTAAGTAATTTTACTAACAAAATAGTACATAAATTCATTACTAAATTTTGTTTAATATCAAAACATAGTGGACACAATAGAGGCTAGACAAGTTCTAAATGGCTATTTTTGTCCCTCACCTATTACGTTTTTTACTTGATGGTTCCTAGAAAAACACAAGAAGTTCCTTATAATATTGTGTAACTATGGCAAGTAATGCTCTTCCATGCATCTTCTTTTTTTTTTTTTTATAAAGATTTGAATTTGAGTTATTTCATGGATCATAAATACATATGTTCTAATTTGATTAAGAGTTCATGGTTTTGTTACCATATCAACATTACATTTAGAATTCACATAAAAGTAAAATATTAATGTTAAATATAACAAAGATAAAATCTAAAAAATTTCAATTCAAAAAAAATTGATCTTTCGCTTAACAATAAAAGAAAAGAAAAGAGAATAATGAAAGCCATATTATATAATCAACAGCCAAACCTAGAGGGAGGGTGAATAGGTCATTAACAAAATAAAACAACACTTACAAAAATTAAAACAATTGAACAAAATTCAAGGAAGAGTAAAGATAATGCAATATGCAAGCACAAGACTAGAAAATAAAGTGTATAGAGAGATAAAAAAAAAGAAAAAACAAATATTTATCTTGGCTTACATTCAATCCTTGTATACTCCTTGCAATTTACTATTCTTCTATATATGTTTACTTACACAGTTACACACGTGAGGAACAACTCTTTCACAACCACTACTTTTTATGGGCTTAAGAGCTAACTTAATGATACGATGTCATTCACACCATGTTATGATGTTACTTTATTGATTAGTTATATAATTTTTTGGATTAATTAAATTATTTGATTTTTTACCTTTTCCTTTTAATAAAGAAAAACTACAAAACCAAACTCGAGTGGAGGCAGGTAACATCATTACAAATCAAACTAATAATAAAATTAATCTAGAAAATTATAAAAGCACGAAAAGTGATAAAATAAAGTATAAATTCCAAGAGGTAAATAGTAAAAGAAAGGTAAATTACATTGAGAAATTGTGTATATAGGGTTGGTCATCATTTCTAGTAACTAAATGGCCTTTATATCATGAAACCCTATATAAATTACAATTTCTAACCTTATATGACATGATCATAATAAATAAGGTGTTCACATCATAAATCATAATATAATTTATATCCCTGTCATCACTTATCCTTTTTTGTTATAATTTTCACTAGTGTACTATACTATTACAAACTTTATTTAGAGTAGGACTTGGTCTTCTAATCAATGACACGAACTCTTATATGATCGATCCAAACTTCACCGAAGTATCCATTAAAAGTTCCTCATGAGCCAATTGCAAAGTCAATGACAAAAAAGCTTAAATATGCATTCAATAGACTTATTCAGAGTATTTGGGTTAAGATGAATTTCAAGAAGGCTACATCTTTAACAAGTGATGATCATACCTTAGTCAATTTAATCTATGTATAATAGTGGCATGGCCTGATTCATTTGCTTTATAGGCTAATTAATTTTGGCAACCAAAGGCTTATTTTTTCCCAAGTGTTTTATGAATTCTAAGTTATGAGGAGATTCTTTATTATGGGTGGAAACATAGGAAGCTAAGGAAGAATTATTTCCTTATTTATTTTAGATCCTAAGCGGCGACCTCATGATTTATTAGGCCAATGGTCCTTTTTAAGAAAGGACTTCATTCAATAATTGTTTTTTTTTAGAATTATTATTCATATTTTCGGCTTTACTTGAGATACTTTGGGTCTTATTTTAATTTGGGTTGATGTTAGCCTATTAAATCAACTAGGGTTTACTTTATTCCAAGTATAAATATTATTTTGTAAGATATTATATTAGGTTTAATAATACATTATTGCCGCATCTATTATGTGTTTGTGAGATGAATTCTCTTAATTTGGTTCTTCATTAAACTACTCTGACTTATCGAAGAATTAACGAAACTTCGTAGTGTCTTCCATACTTCTTATTCATGTCTCTTTATAGTCTTGGTACCTCAATATATGTTATTGTTGTGTTAAGCTCAATTACAAGCCTGGATTTAGCTATCTTGGGAAAGGTCAATTTGACTGTGTATTTTTTTTTATCTTTATATTTATGGGGTTCACATTAGTTGATATAAGAGTAAAACTCTAAAATCAAATATATCCCTTTATCTTTTAGTTTTCATGTTATTTCATTGTTGTCATCATCTAACATCTAGTTGTAGAAAAAGTTTGAAAAAGGAAGATTATTTATGATTGGTTGTCTACAATAATAATAAAAAAGAATAAAGATAAAAGAAATCACAAAAGGGGAAAAAGTAGGGTATAGGCCACAAATTAGGGTATTTCATCAAATCTTGGATTTAACAATTCAAATTTAAAAATTCTTAATTATTGGGATATATTAGTTTCATATCTTGATTTTAAGATTATTTATACATAATTTGTTGGATATTTCTAAAAATTACAAAAAATTATAACGGGTAGTTTTTGTGTCAACAATTTCTTTCTTTGTTAGTTTTGACTAAGTACAAAAAAATATAGTGTCTTTACTTAATTTAGGTTATTTGAGTCTTATTTCATTACTTTTCTTATTCTCATTAATTTTTTTATGTCTTTATATTGTGCATATTTCACTCGAATTCGTTTTGTTATTCGTAATTTCATATATGTAGTTTTGTATTGATAGTTTTTGGTTTTTATTGCTTATTGAGTCTATATAGTTATTTTAGATTGTGCTACTAAGTTGTTAATTTTATGATTTGTTGTCAATTAGTTCCTTAAAGAACTTTATTTTTTTTATTGAGTGGTAAAAGATGAGCTTATTATAGTGAAAAGCCAAAATTTTATGTGAAACACAAGAAAGCTACATCTATTGAGTATAAACACATAAGGGAGTGTGTAAGGATATATTCCTCTTGTTATTAACATGATTGTCAGATCTTGATGATGTCAACCAAAAATGAATCATCACCTCCAAAGGATAAGAATAATGTAGAATAAGGTCATTTGACTATGCAATAACAAATAGAGATGATGAACTTGATGTATAGACATGTTATGAATGAAATGGCTGGATTGAGAACTAAAGGTTTGGGGGTAGAAAGTTGGTAAGGCGAGCTATTTCACCTCTAAAGGAGGCTATAATAGAAAATACAAATGAGAAGGTTAAGGATTTTGATAATGAATATGGTGTTAGGTTTCAACAACATACCACCTGCAAATATAGGGGTGTTTGACCACAAGACTATTTCACCCTTAGGAGAGTAGATAAGGAGGATGGTTTTTGTGATGGTTTGGGTAAAAATTTAGGGAGTGTTAAGATGAAGATTCCAACTTTTCAAGGCAAAAATGATTATAAAACATATTTGGAATGTGAGAAGAAGTAAAGTTGATTTTTTATTATCACCATTACTTTTAGAAAAATAAGGTAAAACTTGTTGTGTATTGAGTTTACTAATTATGCTACTATTTAGTGGGATTAAATTGTTTTAGGTAGAAAAAGAAATAGGGAAAGACTCTTTGAGACTTGAGATGATATGAAAACAATCATGAAAAAAAGGCTTGTTCCTAGACAGTATTATAGAGAATTATTTCAAAGATTGTAGAGTTTGACTCAAGAGTCTAAAAGTATGTAGGATTACCATAAGAAGATAAAAATTATCATGATTAGAGCTAATATTGTTAAGGATATAGAGGCTATTATGACAAGGTTTTTGAATGGTTTAAATAAAAAGATAACTAATATGGTTGAATTACAACATTATATTAAGCTAGAAGATATGGTTCACATGGCTACGAAAGAAGAGAGGTAGTTGAAAAGAAAGGGAAGTACACACCAAGAAAGTAATTTAGGTTTTTGTTTTTTTAGCTTGAAGATTGAATTATAGGAGAGGGAAGGCTACCCTATTAAAGACAAATACAATGGGGAACAAAGTTGAACCACCTAAAGCTATAAAGATGGATATGGCCATAATTATCCAATATAAAACCAAAACTCAAACTAATCATAATCATGATATTAAATGTTTTAAGTGTTTGGGTAATGAATATATAGCTTCATAATATCCAAACAAAAGAGTTATGATGAAGAGAGAACATGGAGAGATTGAATCCAAAAGTGACAAATCCGAGGAGGATTAGATGCTACCACTTGAGGATTGTAGTGATGTTAACTATCTAATTGATGAAGAGGCTTTGGTGATTAGAAGATCATTTAATATTTAGATTAAAGATGATGATATGGAGTAATAAGAGAGAACATCTTCCATACTATATGTCACATAAGTAACAATGTATGTACTATGATTATTGATAGTAAGAGTTGTGCTAATGTTGCTAACATTGCACTTGTTAAAAAATAGATTTTTATCATTTCCTTGTTGCTTTAACTTATTTATTAAATTAGACCCTCGTTTCCAAGTATTCACAAGAACCCTAAAATCATGACATTTAGGATTTTTTTTTTAAATCTCCCCCATCAATGTCTACTTAAAACATAATTTAAATAAGAAGAATTATCTTATCACATGAATTTGAGCTAAGTTTATGGGTTTTATATGTAACTTTTTTTTTAAGGTCCACTTAGTTCTCTCTCTACTTTTATCCTTTGTAACCGTCCCCCCCCTCTATTTTAATATCTTTTAGATCTTGTTTCCTTCTTCACACACACAATCTCACTTAAAAATCTTCATTGCGAGGACATGCAAATGGGGTTGGTGAAAGAAAAAGAAGAGAGGGGGGGTTGTTTTAGGGCTGTCTTGGCTGACGCATGTGAGGGGGGAAAGAGTGTGATTGTTGTCTTTATGTATTTATACCCCTCCATTAATGACCCTGAGCCTTGTTTGGATGCACCACAATTAAGTTTCCACTATTAATGTGCTATTTTGTGACCAAACTTTTAACATTTTCAATTTAACTCCCTAAAAAATTTCATCATCTATAATTATTTGTTCATGTACACTAATAGTTTATTTTATTTCTTATTATTTAATCTTTTTCAATGAAATTTTCAACATATTTCCTAAGCATTTATTCATAATATACTAGGATTTGACACCCTGTTTGTTAGTTTTTAAGAAAACTGGATGAGAAGCCTATTCTTGACTCATAGAGGGTGTTTAAGTTGTTCTTGGATGTAAAACCAAGGGAAGATATGAGCCACAATCACAACTAATTGTATATATACATATTCTGACATAAAAGAAAGAAGAAGTAAAAGACTCTAGGTGGCCTATCCATAAAGGTGATATGATTGCATTTCCTTTTCTATTTCTATAAAATCTTCTCATCCTTCCATTCATTTTCATTCAACCACTTACTCAGTTCTTATTCAAATTTAACTTTATATATTTTCTTCCTTTAAAAAAGATGAAGTAATGTTTCTTTTTAAATTTTGATTTCCTTTATTTATGTATAACCCCTAATCTGGTTGTCCTAACTAGGATGCCCATAATTAACTTTCAGTTATCCTTTCTTCCTGAATAATTCCTATTCGGGTTGTCCCAACTAAACACCCATAATTAACTTCTAGTTATCGTTCGTTCCTGACTAACCCTTAATCTGGTTGTCCTAACTGGATGCCTATAATTCCAATTAGCTCATTCGCTAGCCTCTCAATCAACAGTCCTTTCAGATTTTATCATATTGAGTAAATCTTTAAAATATCATCTAATCCGGTAATTTAAGAAAATTGTAATGATTTTGACTTTTTCTTTTGAAAACTACATCATTCTAGCATTTTCAATTATAAATTCTCATTTATTCAATATCTCATATAGATATCAAACACTCTAGGACTTCCATTTTAGTGCCAATCAATCTAATTATTATTCTCAAACTTCAACTATGAGTACATGTACCTCAAATTTAAATTCAATAATGTAACAACATATATTTGTAAAAAGATAAAACTTGATAAGGTGTTCACCACCTATCTAAGGCCTACTATCATGCGCCTACTCCTATTCCTCATGTAACACAGCAAGATTCAATTCACAATCAATAACTCTAGTTCATATTAAAGTTCCATCTGAAGTATTCATTTATCTCAATATTCCACATGCATGAACTTATGTATATTCGTTCATTTATTCATGTTTTTTTCATTTTCATCATCGTAATCCTTTATTTAAAGTTCTACACCAAGTTTAACCTCTCAAGCAAAATAATTGTCATTCACTCAAATCAATGTGACTCTCATATGTTGAACACTATTTAGTGTTTCTTTCATAACTTAACTTTTGAAATTTAGATTCAAGTGTGTTTTAATCCTTTTGAAAGTTAAGACACATATATTCAGTTATTAATAAGGAAGAGAAATCAACTTCATCCATTAGCATACTCAAAATTATTTATTTCACACACGCTTACAATCAGTTTTTCAAGTTGCCTTTGACCTGTTTATGGTTTTAGGCCCCTAGCTAGAGTTTTGTACCACCAAATCAAGTAAGGCTAGTTTATAATGAAAATTAATATCTTCAAGCACCACTTTCATGAAGGAATATACATAAATTGCTATCATTTACTAGTCTCAAATCTAGCTATATGCTAATCAACAAAATCTGACTTGTGGCATACAACCTGACCCTCTTTAGTATTTCATCTATATCTGGAGTTCCATAACTCCAAATAAAAGAAAACTTGTTTAAATTTAAATTTAACACATTTATTTACAATCTTCATGAAGAATCATACTACAAATTCTGTTGTTTTCCTTTTCTATTATTAATTGGAATTTAGTTATCAAAATTGTCCAGACTTGAATTTGTAGACTTAGCAAAAATGAAATATCTTATATGCATTCTTTCAACATTTAGATCAACCATTCCCATATAATATATCATAAGCTCCACTTAGCAAAAATGAAATATCTTATATGCATTCTTTCAACATTTAGATCAACCATTCCCATATAATATATCATAAGCTCCAACAAGCATAATATCAATCAATTATACTCTTCGTTTGTTTTAAAATTTAAATTTCTCATTTCCTTAACAACATATTCACTTAAAAAAAAATTCTAACTAATTAACACATTCTTCATACATTACACTTTCAACATATATCATTAGTAATGTTTTTCTATACTTATAACATTCAAAATTCACTCCCAAAGGTTAACTTTTTTGTCCTTAATTCATATAATTCTCACTTATCCAAACCTATTTCCATGTATATGAACAACATTCTAACACAAGAAAACAACATTTCATGTTTCGAGTTTATAAGATATGTTCTAATTCCTTAAGCATATAATAATAACGTAATCAATGTTTTCTCTTATTCTATTCTAATAACACACAATACTTAAGAAAATTCTATTTTTACTCGTATATTTCTTGTGAGAGTGTTAGTTCAAGCCCTAAACATTGAAGTTTACAATTTAATTTCTTTACCTCCTTCATGTTAAAAGGTGTTCAACCCTATGATTAGGTTTCCTTTTGGTATACTTGAATTTTCTTTGCTACTCCTTTGAGATTTTGTTCTTCCTTTGCTAATTACTTCTATTTGTTTCATTAGGTTCCAAAATCAACACATACAAAAACCCTAGTGCTTCACAATTAGGGGTTTCATCCCTTCTAACAATATTCATTCAAGACAAGGATGAAAACAAAGGAGATTTTCTTACCACACAAATTTAAACAAGATTAAAAGGTGTTCCTTAGTAATTTATTCTACTTCTTTTTCTTCTTAACTTGGTTCTCTTCTAATTCTTCCTTAACCGAACATCTCTCTCTATACTTGTAAATGATTTTTTCCATCCTCATACTCACTTATTACTCATTCAAGCATCATCTTTTAGGGACATGCAAGAGCTTTAATGGAGAAAATGTAAGAAAGAGGAAGGGTTGTGTTGTTGTTTCTAGCTTGCCCTAATAGGGAGGGGAAGAGTCATACTTTTTTGACTCAAAGCATTTATGCCCCTTTCTGTACTCTTTTTCTTGGTTGCAAGGACACAGAAACCTTCAGATTTCAAGAACTGTGAGATTTATTTTACATTTTCTTTTCAGTTTATATGATAAATAAATATGTTTGTTCTCCTATGCTTATTTCATATGATTGTTTATTTTAATTGCTAGAGTGGACTCTAAGTTATTATTGTAAATAATCACTTGCTAATTTGCTATCAAAACTGGAGTTGTGGTATATAAACTTGTGAAGCAACTGAGATTAATAATTGTGGTGGATCCATATTAGTAATCTTAGGGAGAACATTCAATAGATTTAATCAAACATGGACTGCGGATAATTATATTGTCTAGTTTAATCAACTCATCTAGTTCTTAAGGCTGTCATTAAATTAAATTACTATTATGGACACTGTGGTTGTTTGATGGTTAGGATTAGTTATACAACGGATTTGTTAACTAATCAACATAAAAAAAGATAGATATTCAAAGTATAAATTGACGTCTCGTTTTTATGATCAATTCTGATTTTCATAGGTGGATGTTTACTTAAAACCAATGTTTTTTCTCTTGATAATTTTCTGATTTTATTTAATTTCACCAGAGAGTTTTCTGTTTTCTTTTGCTTTAGCCTAGATAACCTCCAAACCCCCCCAAATTGTCATCTAGCATAAAAATCTGACTTGAACCTTGGTCGTGGGATTGACCCCTTGCTTGTTCTATACTATCTTGTGTGTTGTGTTTTAAGCTAGGGTAATAAATTTGTGCGACCGCGACATCGCAACAGAGGGTTCCATATTTCTTCTTCACAAATAACACCGGAGCTCCCATAGTGAGTTACTGGGCCATATAAACCTATTATGCAATAATTCCTTTAGTTGTATATTCAGTTCCATTAACTCAGTCGGTGCCATCCTATAAAGAGATTGTGTTATAAGAGTAGTTCCAGGTATTACATATATTGGTACCTTTGCTTCCCTTTTAGGTGGTAACTTGAGTAATTCTTCTGGAAATACATCCGAGAATTATATAACTATAGGAATATCTTTCAATTCTAGTCCCCCTTTCTTTATCTCTAATACGTAAGCTAAATAGGCTGGATATCCATTCTTTAATAATCTCAAACCAAAATTAAACAATTTGGTATGCTATTTTTTTCTCCTCTAAATATTATTTGTCTTGTATCTGCCATTTATAGTGTTACTATGTTTAGAAAAATAGTGTATCCGAGTCTGTTGGGTGCTTAACCAGTCCGTTCCTAGGATTCCATCAAAATCTTGTAATTTCAAAGCCATCAAATCTACCCTAGTTCCATACCCTATCAACTAGTACCCCCTAGAAACAAAATCTATGTCTATTGTTTCGCCCAAAGGTGTACTAATCACTAACCTCTTTTCTAACTAGTCATGTTGTACATTCAATTTCTTTCCAATTCTATCTAACACAAATGAATGGAAAGTGTGGATAGAGTGTGAAGGGGATAGCAACAACAGATTTAAGGAAGAAAAAAAGAGAGGGCTAGCAGCAGTAGAAGGGAGATGAAAAGAGACCAAAAGATTTGAGGGAGAAGGAACTTTGAGAGGCAAAAAACATAACCAGGAATAACCTCACATCCTCTTAGATCATTTTCAAATACTTTGGGTAAGTTTTATATGAAAATACTAGCTTTTAGATTAGGATTCTTGAGGGATTTCTCTGGAGTAGATGGAAAGTGTGGATAAAGTGTGAAGGGGAGATGAAGAAGGCTTGATAATGTTTATTGAAGAACAAGATGACTAACAAAAGGTTTGAAAGCCTTCGGCCATACATGAGCAAAATAATGGGGGAAAACCTTTTTGATGCTGAATTATGTTTGCATGTTAAAAAAACAAGTGTAGGATTATACCAAAAAACTATGGTATGAAAAAACTTAAACATATAAAGAAATTCTTGTGGTGCATGTTCTTGTGAAGTTTAAATTTTGAATGTTTAAAATTTCATGTATGATTATTGATGTGGAAAGGACATATTTTGTATGTAATGGTGATAAAAGAGTGGAAGAAATGCATGAAAATGATTGTTTGTGTGTTAGGCATAGAAAACTGAAATTCTGGACAGTGTTGCTAGCTAACTTATGACCAAAAATTAGTCTAGTTAAAGGAAGAATTTGGGATTTTATCCTTCATAAAAGTTGTAGAATTGGGTGTTAGCTATCCAATAGGACCGAATTTACCCAAATCGAAGTTATAGAACCCTAGATATAGGTAAAAACTCAAAGACAGGCCAAGTTGGAAATTTCCGGACATAATGTACACCAGACCTTAAACTGAAAATTGAAATTTACATCTGAAAGAATTTGGGGTAGATGTCTATATAAAACATGTGGTTAGTGAGGTTAGAGTTTACAGAAAGCAAACTTTACCCTATATGGAGTTATAAAACTCCAAATATGGATAAAACATTAGAGAAGGGTCAGGCTGTATGTTACAAGACAGACCAACATGTCATTATATTTCGATGAATTTAAATGTTTAAATGGAAAAAATAGGTTGAACCCTTTGCGTAAAAATTATGTATTTGTGTCTTAGCTTACTGAAGAAATAAACCCCAAATAAAACTGAGTTCTACAACTTTAGTGGGGAGAGAAACACTAAACAGTGTTTTAGTGCATTGTCATGTATTGTTGAACATAATGAGTTCTAATATGGAGTTTAAAAGAAGTGTTTCTTGTAAAAAGAATGACTATATAGACTTTTAAAGAATGTAATAACAAAAGGTATTTATATGGTCTAGGGGGAACACTGGGAACATGATCTTCTATTGGTGGAGCTCGCTCGATCTGAGAAGGAGGTAAGTAAAGTCTCACTTAAAAATTATGAGGTTAATTGAAACTTTTGGTTGAAATTATGAATGCTAAGCATGAAAAGAATATGGATGAATCGTACATATGATGTGAAATCAATGTAATTGAGTTGTTTTCATAATGAGCGAAAGCCAATGTTGGAATCATTTCCAAAGTTTTCGGAAACCAATGAAATTGAGTTGCTTTCACAATGAGTGAAAACCAATATTAGAATCGTTTATGAAGTTTTTGGAAACCAATGAAATTCTATTGCTTTCACAATGAATGAAAAGCCAATGTTGAGATCATTTCTGAAGTTTTTGAAAACCAATGTAATTGAGTTGCTTTTGTAATGAGCGAAAGCCAATGTTCGAATTGTTTATAAAGTTTTGAAAACCAATGAAATTGAATTGCTTTCACAATGAACAAAAGCCAATGTTGAGATTGTATTCGAAGTTTTCATAAACCAATGAAATTAAGTTGCTTTCACAATGAAAGAAAGCTAATGTTGGGATCATTTCTAAAGTTTTTAGGAAACCAATGTAATGAAGTCACTTTCGCAATAAGTACAAGCTAATGTTGGGACTGTTTCTGAAGTTTTTGAGAACCAATGTAATTGAGGTTGTTTTTGCAATATATGAAAGCTCAATGTTAAGAATGTTCTCTCTAAATTGTGTAGAAATCAATAGGAGTGAGATGGTTTGCCGAGATAAAACTATTATGGTGAGGTCTTCATAAATTATTAATGATTAAGTATGTTCTGGTTGTTGTATGAATGCATGAGTAAATGCTGTGTGGTATTATTGTGGAAGTGTAACTATTATTCATGAAATCTTCTATACGATTGGATAAGAATGATGAGTACCCTTACATCGTATATACTTAGAAGAAATGTTTTTTTTTTCAAATACGAGTTTATGCTTAATAAATCTTTATTGCAGGACCTTCACTTATTGGTAGACCAAGTAATTAGGTGGTAGGTGAACTCCAGGATTTCAAAACTTTTGTTGCAAATAAGTTTGCAAACTAAATTAAAAGCTCTTTCTATTATCTATTTTTCTTAATGACATTGTTCTATCTATATTAGATTTATGTAATAAAATTATTAAGTAAAATATTATTATATAAGATGATATTTGTGTATTTTTTGTATGAATTCCTATGGTGTGTATAAATAAATCACTAATGCTTTATACTAGTCATTAGATTAAATTCAAAGAAAATAAAACATATAAAGGTAGTAAAAGAAATTAACTCGAGACCTAGTAAGATAACATAACACGTGTATGATGAAATACAAACATGAGATATGTGTTTAGATTATGCTTCTCTTTCTATACATCTCAAGATTAATAGATATATGTGATTGAACATGTTTCTTTCTTAGCATCTGTTTGTAGTTAAAATCCTTGTGAATGGATATGATGTCATTATCGAAAGGTGATATATATATATATATATATATATATATATTGACTTGTGGTTCAGATGATATGGAATAAGTTCCAAGACGAATGGTCTATGTGGTTACAATAATTGTGCAATGAATGAGATAGTCGATAACTTGGTATATTAACTTATGAAGGAAACTATGCCAAATTTTCATTAGAATTGCTTATCAATATAAGAATATGATGATGTGTATAAATACAAAACAAAAATTTGCTATGATAAGAAGACACAAAGAAAATGCATACTCAGTTTAAAATGTGAAATTATTGTAGTATTTACATATTTAACATCCTTTAGAGGATAGGAGTGCTACAAATTGGTATCAGAGCCTAGTTAGGGTTCCATCTGCGACACCACTAGGGGCATCTCTTGTGTTGACATGCCCTATCTATTTTGAGCAACTGGTCAAAGCTATTTTATCGGGTATAATAGGGGTTACATATTTGACCAGTAGGGGAGACTACTCCTACCTTAGTCCATTGGGTTAAGAATATGAAGGATATAGGTTGTGTTATAACCTATTTTTGGGTCCCCACACAAAAATAACAATAAATATATTAGTCAGAAGAAATTAGAAAAATAATAGGAGGTTGGAGCGCTTAGAAAAGGATCGGAAAAATTGATTAACGAGGTTCAAAAATACAAGGATTGAAATTTTTTTCAGTATATACTTGATTGATGAGAGCCCTGTGGGAAAAGAAAATTTAATTTGAAGAGAAAAGTCCAAAATTGAATGTTTATGGACTTAATTGGATTTTATTGAAGGTTTAATTGAATTTATAGAAGGTTTGATTGCAATAAAAAATTGATTTGTAAGTCAATTTGAGCTTTAATTGGAAGAAATTAAAGTTCGGGGGTCAAATTATAATTTTTAAGAGTTAATTTGGTCAAATCAGGGGCTTAATTGTATAAATATTGAAGCTTAATGACCAATTAGGGACTTAATTGAGGAAATCCGAAACCAAGGACCAAATTGAAAAAGGCACGTAAATAGAGGGGTTGTAATTAACCCAATCAGGGGCCAAATTGAAGAAATTAGAAGTTCATTAGTCAATTGAGGGTCAAATTGCAAAAATTAGAGACCAAGAACCGAAGTGAAAAAGGCGGCTAACTATAGGGGCGGCGGTTGAAGTTGGTAGGGATGCAATTGCATTAATTCTTAAAATCAAAATTACATTTGAGGACTTAATAGAGCAAAGGATAAATTGAGGGCTGCTTTGAAAATTGACGTGTTTTGGCGCCTTATTTGATTTAAATGAAACAGCGCATTTTGTTTAAAATGATGTCGTTTCATGTTTTTTTTTAAAAAAAAGATCAGAACAGTGTCGTTTTGAACGACACTGTTCCTCTTTCTTCTTCCCCTAGACGTGCAGCAGGGGAAGAAAGAAAAGGTTTTGTTTTTTTCTTCTTTAATTTTGTTGCATCTCTCTCTTCCCGCTTGCTCTGCCAAGACTCGAAGCCCCACGCCCTTTGATGATGAGGAACCAGGGGAGCCGCGCCATGCCAGCCGCGCCTACTTGCCAATCGACTGACGCTACCCTGCTCCCCATGCGCAACAATAATGAGCCCCGCTCCTTTGGCTCCATAAATAGAGGCTCAACGCCAACATGCGTGTGGGGGGGGACAAAAAAAGAAAAAACGGAGAGAACAAACCGAAAAGAGAAAAAAAAAACGAACCAAAAGGGAGAGGACAGAGAGAATAGAAGAGAGGAACTGAAACATAGGGAGAGGAAGGAAAAGCTTGAAACCGGGAGGGAAATTTAAGAAACAAAAACAAAACAAAACCGAGAAGACAAAGGGGGACCGCTGGTAAACAAAACAGAGAAAGGAAAAAAACAAAAAAAACTAGAGGAGAGGGGAAGAGGAAGACTCTCTCTCTCCGCCGCTTGAAACAGCAGCGCCGTTGCTTGGAGCCGCCGTCCGTGAGCCATGACACCGCCACCGGCCTCCACCACAGCACCGCCAGCGACACAGTCCGACCAGCAAGGCACCGCCTCCTTCGCGCTTGGTAAACTCTTCTTCCCCCTCATTTATTTTGTTGCCTGCGTTTCCTCCTACATGCAGAACGTTCGTTCTGCATGCAGGAGGATGGGGGGAAAATAATTCCCCTCGTTGTTTTTTTGTTGTTGTTGGGCCAAGTTGGTTTAATACTGATTTGTATTTTTATACCGTAAAGATACAAATCTAGTATTAAAAATACCAGGTTTTTGTCAAGAAAAAAATAAAAATATTTTGTTTTCATGCATACGGCCCAGTCTCTCCAAAATAAAGAAAAAAAATTATCACATCAGATTTTCATACAACAAAGAAAATTTTAAAAAATATATGTATTAGTATGCACTTTGGCTGTAACAACAGGTTTGTTAGAGCCATGAGAACTAGGCTAATATTTTAAAAATTCTAAAAAATCTTTTTGTCTTCTTTTAGTATCTGGATTACGAATTTATATGTAAAACGTATTCCTGATATTAAAAATATATTTTTCATATAGACCTTAGAACGATTAGGTTTTTACTCGATAAGATAAGGACCTCCTTACTGAGGAGGACTTTTCTTGAACCATAGACAAACCAACAACTAGAAATACGATAACACCTTAGCTTTTTATCAGACAATCAGACAATGCAGCTTACCTTAGGTAAGACGTATTTGGGGTGCTAATACCTTCCGTTTACGCAACCAGTTCTCGTACCTGATCTCTAAGACCAGTTAGGGTTCCTAGTGACCAAAATACTAGATGACCACTCCCATTCCATTTTTCACTAATAAAAAACAAGATTTTCTTGTCTCCTTATATTTGTCAAATAGATATACATTTTACATTGAAATGGAATTTTCGCCGCGACGCCGCACACGTGTGACAAAATGGCAACTCCACTAAGGACCTTGTGGACTTAGCTTTGTTTTTGTCTGATTTGTTTGTGTTTTCGTGTGTTTATTGTTAATATGCCTTTCATGTTGTTATCTACTTATATGCTTTAAATATTTTTCACCTACTGTTAATGCATTGTATAGAACTGTCTCATGCATCACATACTTTGATTTTTGAGAAGCACTCACAAGCCTTAAGTTAGGTGAGGTATTAATGATTTGCCCTATGACTATTGGTGAAGGTTCAGATGCGTGAAACACTCAATTCATATCTGAGTGCCTGCTTGGTAATGGTGGGCACACGTGCCTTAACTGTTCCTTGCAACGCCCCCATACTGTCTTTACGAAGGAGACTAAAAATTCTAAAATATATGCACTAGTTTTAAATATCTAAGTGAGGGGTTGATTATTCTTAAAGGAAAATAAAAGAAAAAAACAGCTTGACCGTATCCATTTTGAGAAAACGTTACCTTAGCTATGTATTTCATCTAAATTTATTTTATGCGAGTATTTAACTTTCCAATTTTTTTTTTGAGCTTATTCGCAAGTTATTTATTGTTGATGGATGCTTGTTGAGATAACATCAAGCCTTGAATCAGGAGGCTCATAACTCGATGATTTTTTTAAAATTAGCTTTCTAAAAAAATATGATTTTTTATTTACTATTTCTTAATCATTTTTTAATATTATTTGTTTATCTCAAACAAAAGTTAAAATCATCGACGTGGTTTTTCATTTTTTTTGGAAAATAAATATTTACATGCATATATAAAAAGAAAAAGGATGTAGTTTTACAAAATGTAAATAACATCAACACAATAAAAAAAAACTAAAATAAATCAAAATGCATGGATGAATATTGACCTTGTATGAATAGTAACATGTGTATTATTTGCATTTATGAATAGTGAACCATGCTTTTAGGGAAAAAAAAGAAAGAGAAAAAATAGAATGAAGAAGGATTTAAGTCATCTTGAGGCTAGTTTCCGACAAGGGAGGAGCTGTTGAGGTGATAGAAATGGTGGTGTGCCGACGGTTATGTGGTTTTTGGGTGGTTTTCTTACTCTACTCAAGGTTCCCCTTTCTCTTTGATTTTTGCCTTTTTTTCCTCTTTCTTTCTTCTTTTTTTTCCCTTCCTCTCTACTATTTTTTGGTTTAGAACACCTCCTTTTTCTTTTCTCATTTCAAACATGAACTACTCGAATTGATAAATAGTGACTTCGTCTAGCGTAGTTTGTTTGCAGTTACAAATAAATTGTTTATCATAAGTGCATGGATTTTGAACCTACTATGTATCATTATTCATAATGTCAAAGCAATGTATGTAATGTGCAAGGGAAGAATGGGTTTAGAAAAAAAAATAAAAAACTAAAGGCTTCCCATTTGTTTTTGTTTTTGTTTTTGTTGTGGCCACAAATAGGGTAGGTTTCCTTTAGATGACATGGTCGCCAACCTAGTATATTTCCTATTTAACATATTTGTCATCATGTTCTCTAAAATGGTGGAATGAGATGTCCAATGTTGCTTTTAAATAAACATCAAGTTATTTTCTAAAGTCAAAATATAATCTAGTATTGTTAAAAAAAATACAACACATGTATTTAGTAAGGAGCTTTTTATAAATCCAAGCAAGTTTTCCATAAGATTATCTAGTAGGGCCTATTAGCTTATTAGTCATATTAATACAAAATCATGCAAAGAGTGATTGGGAAGATTTAGTTACATCATTTGACAATACATAAAAAAAGTTGCAATTATGATAAAAGAAACAAGAATAAGATACATGTAAAGAGATATTCAACCTAAATTCTCCTTTTTATTGCTTTGGATGAAGTTTTCACCAAAATTAGGCCAAATATGCTTAATGTAATGATTTTAGCATTTTAAAGAGTGACCACTTTTAGGATTTTTGAAGGCAAAAGGTACGGGGAATAAGCAAATGATAAATAAAAAGAAATGAATGACAAGCATGAATAAATGACATAAAAAGAGATGATTTTTTTGGATAAAAGTTGAATGATCTCATTAATACGAAAATAAACTAAGCTCAATATAAAGATAGATTCCTTTCCTAGTATCTTGAGCTATAATCACTAAAAAGTAAGGATAACATAATAGAAAAAAAATACTTGGATTTTAGCACCATCTAAATCTCGTTGATCAAGATTTCCCTTCTTGACACACCTCCTAACCATTGTTTAATGGATGACGTCTCTTACAAGGTGTTGACAGTCAACTAGAGCAAGATTAGAGTTTGAGAACCAATCGATCCCAATTGAGGATAAATGACATAGTCTTTAGTCTCCTTCTCTTCCAAGTTATAGATGGTGATATTAGCAAACATTTCATTATCAACCTTACCGTTCTCAAATTATAGCATTCCTAAGAGCATCATGGTCTCAACTTTATGATTAGATTTAACGCAATTATTGATATTGTGCCATGACTCATTATGCAACCTATAACACTTGTTAGTATTCTCAATAGCCTTTGCTTTAAAGAGTCCCTTAAGATAATTTTTATGGGATAGCATGTCAAATAAACTATTCATTTTCATCTTAAAGGTGACATTTTTCTGTCTTATTAAGAATCATTGAAAATCATGCTTACACCTCCTTCCCTTGTAGTAGTGTGGTTTGGAATGAAATTTATGTTCATGTTTGCAGTATTTTAACTTCCATCAAATGTTATCCGACCCAGCTTGATCAGGTGAAGGAATTTACCTTTAAAGATACCATAATTATCAATGTTATGTTAAATAACACCAGTGTGATATTCATTTTTGTTGTCATGTTTATACCAATGAGGGTAAAGTGGTTAAAATAGTCCTTATGGTTTATGAGCAATTTGTCCAATTCTAATGAGCCTTTTGAACATTTCTCCTAATGATAATGGAAAAGGTTATCGATTTCTTCAAGTATTTTAACAAGTCTAGTTTCTAGGGATGACTTAGTCCTTTGATGTTGATTGGTTAAAGAGTATTTGATTTTAAGGGAAAAAGGATCTTAGATTGGCGATGGATGCAACATTAGATGGCATCGAAGTGAGTGGCTAATGATTGGTATTTTTGGTGTTTACTTATTGATTGGACCTCAATTGATTATTCTAGTGACCTCTAAGTTGAAAATGATTGGCTCCACATGGTGCAATTCTGTATCCCTTTTCTTACCGATAAACTCTCATTTCCTTTGGTTAGCTTTAAAAGCATTTGAGATTATTTATGTTCTTATTGCTTGATTAATTCTCCTAGACACAACAATAATATCTATAAAATATTGTGTCAAACTATCAACTGATTATTCAAAGTATAAAGCTTTGAATATATTTGAGAATAACATGATCATTTTTTTTTTATTATAAGATGATGGGTTTGTGCAACCACTTTATGCCACCTCTAGGTGTTCTCTCTAATGGATTATTTGGATCCTTTTTCCATTTGTTGCAAAACTAGAACGGTCTAGAGCCACACACATATTACACTTGTAATACTTTATAAAAGCATCGACTAAATCCCTTCACCTCTAGATCTTAGTATTGTCTATATGTTTGTACTAACTCAACAATGTGCCGCTTGAGCTCTCATAGAAAAAATAGATCAACAGCTTCTCATCATAGGCTACTTTGGTCATTTTGCTACATTATAAAGCACTATCTTCTAATGTACTTGATAAACCCGAGCACTTTGAACTTTTTAGGTATCACAATGTCAACCACGAGGCATATATCAACTGCCTTTACTAGGTCATGATGGTCTATTGTAAAGTTTTAAGAATAACATGATCATTTCATTTTTTTATTAGAGAAGGATGGGTTTGTACAACCATTTTATGCCATTTCTAGGCGTCCTCTGTAATGGATTATTTGGATCCCTTTTCCATGTGTTGCAAACAATCTAGGGCTATGCACATATTACACCTGTAATACTTTATAAAAGCATCGACTAAATCCCTCCACCTCTATATCTTTGTATTGTCTAGATGCTTGTACCAACTCAACAATATGTTGTTTAAGCTCTTATAGAAAAGTAAATCAACAACTTTTTATCATGGACTATTTTATCATTTTGCTATAATATAATATTATATGCATCATGAAGCACTATGTTAACCCAAGCACTTTGAACTTTTTAGGTATCATGGCGTTAAGCACAAGGCATATATCAACTACCTCTACTAGGTCATAATGGTATATGCCTCATGTTGCTTGAAATCATTATTTTAATGCAAATAACTTTTCAGAGTCAAGCTTTTCTACTATCTTAACCCTCTAGACTTCTTTAGTAGTGAGGTTAATAGTTAGGGTAACCTAAGTTGTGGTGTTTACAACAAACCCATGAATAGAACCCATGAACAATCATCATAATATGCAATATTGAATAAAAAAAAGGCATATTGTGTTTCCCAATAAAGTAGACATTCACTCAGGCTTAAAAATATCTTCTCCAAAGTAATCTTCCTTAACTCTTTTAGTGGATGTCTGACAAATTTCTCTAATTTTTTAGTATAAATGTCACAATGTCCTAAATAAACTAATATCCTATCTTCTGCCATTTGGTTCATTGTCCAAACCATAGTTTTAAAACCCGACCCAGTAATCGACCTGGTCTAATAATCGGGTCACGGGTCAAATGGGTTGACCCAGGCTAACCCGGGTCAACTCAAAAAAAAAATTAAAGAAAAATATTAATCAAAGGCAATGGCCAGTTAAAAATGAGGAGCTCATTTTTTAAGACGTCCTCGCCTAAGGCATCTCCTACATTCCAAAGGCTAGAAGTCTGCTCTCTTTATATTTGAGCATCTATTCACTTTCCTCTTTTTTTTTTTTATTGAGATGTTACCCTCCTATCAAAATTATTAATCACAAATGGGTTCAAACAACAACAAATTTCCTCTTCTTCACCTCATTATTAAAGAGGCCTTGCACCTGAAATAGGTGGAGAAGTTTATTCTGGTCTGTGCTTTCATGATTTGCCTCGAAGGTGATTTGCAGAAGTTTATCAACTGAGAATAACTAATTCCCAATAATCCCGATGTTCTACAAATAGTCCTTCGAAGGCGTTAAGGCAAGGGTCAATGTAATTGAGTCGTGATAGGGTTCCCGTAGGGAAGACTGGAGCAAATCCAGAAAATCTTGGGTGCGGGGGTTTTTGTCTCGATCAAATCTTTCACTGATGGAAAAGAACCAGTTGATGAGGTTTTTCAAGCTGGTGCAAGGGCATGTGGTTGCCACAATGGGGGCGGGTACTTCTGGTAATGATGAAGAGGAAGGCAAGACGAAGATTTCAGATGAGGATTTAGAGAGGCCATTTATTGAGTAGTTGTTAGAAAGAGTTGAGTTAATTAGGTTTGTAAATTTTAATTGTCCCCAATATTGCTTTGTTCTTCTTCACTCTTTAGTCTTCAACGTTTTGGCCTTTTAAAAGGCCAAAATGATGTCGTTTAGTGACTGCCAATATATATAAAAAATTGACCGGGTCTCATCCGGGTTTGACCGGGTTTCTACGGGCCAATTCCCAAGCGGTTTTTTGCCTCCACCCGAACCGGTCCCAGGCCCGGGTCGGTCGGGTCCCGGGCCGCCCACCGGGCCGGTCTGAGTTTTAAAACTCTGGTCCAAACAAATAACAATCACAAACAACATCTTAAATAACCCTTTCATGCTTTTATATAATCATTTAAAGATGAAAAGGTATCATCTAATACTACTGCTACTGCTGCTAGATTAGGTTTAAGAGAAACCAAACTTTTTGAACACATTGATGACTACAAAGTCAATCATTCCTACTAGTGATGAAAATATGATTAAATTATAAATGATCAAATTCAATAATATGCTTGCAAATTCAATCCAGTATACTAAAAATAAATGTAATAATAAATAAATAAAATTAAACAACATAGATAGAATAAATGCTTATATATAAAGGACAATATAGACAGTAAAAGAAATAAACTAAGCAAAGTCGTCATGCTATTGCAACAAACATGAAAATAGAACCTCCAAAAATTAAAAGAAACAATAAAAAAATGGAGTTTCTGCCTAGTTTAGAAATCTAAGTAAAGGATTTGTCATGTTTAAAAAAAGATAAAAATCACTCATATCACATCCTTTTCAATTACATGTTATCTTAGCTATGTGTTTCTTCTAAATTTATTTAACATGATTCTTTAACTATTCAAATTATTTTTAAAGCTGATTCATTAGTCATTTATTATTACTGCATGTTTATCAAGTTAATGTCTGATCCTAAATCACTAGTCTCGTAACTTGATAATTTTTTTATATTAGTTTTTTTTTATTTACTATTTCTTTACCTTTTTAATATTATTAATTTTTCAAAAAAAAGTTGAACACAATTCTACGCTTGTTCCACGTCGGTCCCTACAGTGATAAGACTCATGGACTTAATATTGACCTTGTTTTTATTTTAAATATCACACTAGGCCTACGTTGGTCTTAAAAATAGGAGACACAATAATCTAACTGTTAAAATCCAAATTTAAACATGAAGCTAACATGATGAAAACTAGTCAATTTATTATTGAGCTCATTTTAAAGTTTTCTAAAATGGCATTATGCCTATTTCAATCCCTTAAACATATGATACATGTTGACCTAACTGTTAAAACCCAAGCTTAAACATGACATGATGATAACTTGATGAAAACTCATTGATGTAGTTTATCGTTGTTTTTTGAAAATTAATAGTTACATGAACATACATAAATAAAAAAGAATAAGACATAATTTTATGAAATACAAACAACGTCAACACTGGAGGAATAATGTGAGGCTATTTAAACCCAAAACTTTTTTTTTCTTTTGCATTTTTTAGAAGAGAAATAGTGTGTTGTTTAGCGTTTTAGGAAGGCAAAAGAGATAGAATTGAGGCCAAATAATGGCAAAGAACCATGAAAAATAAAAAAAGAAAGAAAGAAAAATTTCTGAGGTATGCGAGGAAGAAAATGGTTTATTTTGGCTATGCATCAAAACAATATTGTTTTGGTTTTTTGGCTTTTTTTTTCCTAATTTTTAGTAGAAAACATCATTGTTTTGCCTAAAACATGTTGTTTTATTTATTTGAATTTTTCACGTCTAAACATAGGTCCCTTAATTTTGTTATCTTTTTGAATTTGGTCCGTGTAATTTTTTTTATTTTCAAATAATTTCAATCTTTTTTCTCAATATTTCTTTCAATATAGTTCGTGATTGCATTTAAAATGGTCCCTTAATTTAACTTCTTTTTCCAAGTCACTCCTTGTCTTTTTAATATACAATTATATAGCAAATTTTATTCCTTTTTTTTTTTCAATTCATCCTCATTTTATCTCTAATTGCATTTTTCTAGTCCTTTCATTTTGTTTGCATTTTCTAGTTTAATCCTTGGCATAGTTATTTTAATTGTTTAGCCAATATAACCCTTTTCTCATTATTTTTTTCTTCTCAAACTTGTCCTAATTGCATTTTTTTTTGCTACTTTTTTTTAAAATATATTTGAGAGGGGAAAAAAATTGAGTTATGATAACTATCTTCACTATCATCGCCATTATTTTCACCACCATCACTACTCTATAAATATAGTCGCCACAACAATCACCATAAATCTTATTACTACTTAAATCTTATTACTACTACAACCACAATCATCAAATTGACTATATCATAATCATAACTCATCAGAATAATTTTAATAATATATATTGTATTTTTCATACCTTATTAAATTTTATAGATTTTTTATATGATTTTTTTAGAAAAGCACTTTATAAGTACAATATTTTCATCTTGAAAATATTTTACGCAACACCACTTAGATCATAAAAAGGAAATGGAAGTAAAAACCAATGTCATACACGTTAAAAAGGAATTTAGGGGTATTTTATAATGTGGCAAAGTCTATTTTAGAGTGATCATAAGCAAAGTTTATATTTTTACTTAGTTACAACCCTTTTCAACCATCGATAAGCTTGCTTGTGATTGATCTAACATGTAAAGTTAGAGAAAGAAATTTGACGCAGAATATTCAGATTAGTGCAAATTGAATTATTATTATTATTATTATTATCAAGTTTTTGGATGAGTTCAATGGCCTTCATTTATTATCAGTGTTGTTACAACAAGAAGAAGAACAACATTAATAAGTAGTACCAATTCAATGCCCGTATCGTTCTCGAAACCTTTAGTAGATTTCCAGCATAGTTTTTAATTTCTGCACTTCTTGAAAGATATGACAATATAGCAAACATCACAGATCCCTCTAGGGTTCACAAAACGTGTTCGTATGAGCACCTAAAACAACGTTAGGGAGGGAGGGAGATAGAGAGAGAGACGAATATATGTGATGAAATTGGACCACTTAAAAAATTGAAAATCAAAACAAAAAAAAAGTCAGGAAAATAATTGTGAACGTAAATCCCATTGCAAAACTAGTACATTAGGAATCTGACCTACTCAATGATCTTGCTCTATCTTTTATTTGACATGATCTCATCAAGATTCCCACTGCCGAGTCACTAGAGGTTTTGTATCTTCCATGAAGATTCATGCCTTGAGAGATTAGGGTTAAAACATTAAACATGCATTAACGTTGGTAGAAGTGCTCCTTAAGCTCCTACCGTTCTAGTGGTTAAGTATGTGTTTAGTATGTGGGATTGGGCTTGATAATATAAAATAGTGGTGGACTAGATTGTATTAGGCTAGATTTAACTATAATGAAATGGATTGAACTTTTCAAGATTTATTTTTGTCCGTGACATTATTTTAATAACTTATTTTAGTCGTTATAGTTTATTTCATAACATTTTCGTCCTTATTGGAGCTTTGTGGTCCTCCAATTTTATAATATGTACAATTTAGTCTCTAAATTATTGTTTTTCAATTAAGCCACTATATGTAAATATTTATTCAATATAATTTGTCACATTTTAGTATGCCAAGTCAAAAAATAAATGTGAGAAATAAATAATAATAAAAATTTGAAATAATGATTTTTGTTTATATATGGTATTGGAAAAGATTATTCCACTCTCTATGATGGGGCACCAAATTTGCTTTTGGAGACAACTTTTAACAGGACGAGGATCAATTTTTATCTTGTTCAAAGTTAATGCATCAAACAATCCATAGTATGATCTTGTCTTAATTTAAATATGTACCAAATCCTCTTATGTCAACCTACCAAACACTTCTCTTACATGTATGTACTCTTTCAAAAGTATAGTTGATATAACATTAAAATTAAGGAAACAAAAATTACTGCTTTTATTTCGTTGTTGATCAAGGGATGAGACAGAAATAATTATGAAGCTACACGCGGTATATATATATATATATATCAATTATGTATTCTTAAGAAGCTACACGCGGCGAATCTTTTGAGGAAATTTCAAGCAAATTCAGACACAGAAAATTTACTTTCACTTGCCCACAACATTAAGCGACAAAAACAATATTTTACTAAACAGATGCTGACACATTAGCTGTTGACGACTAAAGAAAACCTATGCTGAGAGTATATTCCAAAACAACACAGTCTAGAATACACTGTAGCATTGCAGTGTTGAAGTACTGTATGCTTCTACGTCAAAGCAATCCAGTTGTAATCTGTACTATAAATCGATCCCTTTGACCTGTCCTTTTCCTTTCCGAGTCCCAGTTCCAGGCTGCTTCCGGGAAGCGCTGTTTCTCAGCTGGAATCCACCAGCTAGGAACTTTAGCTGTTTCTTCATCAGCAATTAGTTTCACAAATACTAGTTTGATATTCTCGTGTGAAAATTTCATACCGGAGAAGCTGGTTTCGCTGATGGAATCATGTCATATTTTTTAGTACATAGCATCCATTTCTCTTTTGAATTTATGGGTTTCTGTTTTTTCAACTTAGGAGTTACTTAATCACTTCTGATTAGGTCATACAACTATTCAATCGGAAAAAAAAATGTTTGAGGTTAAAATAGTAAAAAAAAAAAAAAACAGATGAAAAAAATAAAAATGCTAAGAAAATGCTCCATTCATGTGAAAAGTGAAATATCATTTTGTTCTTTTAGTTATTTGTATAACACTTAACAAATGCTGGTTAATTTATTAAGCTCTATAGTCTTTTATAACAAAATATTTTACCATGTAACCTCCAATATTTTATATCTTATAATGTTGAAAATCACCTTTAACACACATCAAATGTCTAAGCTAATAAGTTATAGATAAAACAACTAAACTCAAATTTAATAGGCAAAAAAACCTTCTTAAAAGGCAAAAAAAAAAAAAAAAACAACTCACAATGACTTGGGACATCACTCCCAAGCCCAACAAGCTGCCAAGAGGGACAAGCCCAGGTTGTTTCTTGGGTCCAAGGTGCATAGGCTCGAGTGTGGTAACCCGAGCCCATGTTGGGAATATGCTCATGTTAGGCGTAACACCTTAACTTTCATTAATTGATGTTGTCTATGCAAAACTGATAAAAAAATTAACAGTTTTTTAAAATTTATTTTTGATATTTTTAGGTCATTCTATGGCACACAACCAAAACACACCTAGGCTAGGATGAGTAATGGGTCTGCCCATTACCGCAAGCACTTCTGCCTAACCAGACCTTCAATAACTCACTAGTTAGGTGCAAGTCCTCACTTAGGCCATGTTAGCAACCTAAGGGCTAAATCAAATCTTGTCACCCCAACAAGTCTTAACACCCTTAACAGCACACAACGCCCTAGCGTCGCCACAACTACCAACCATACCAGATGCTTGTGGAAGATTAAACTACCCAAAGTGGACTGGGTAGAATGACATTCATAAGAGTCCTTTAAAGTGTCGCTCGAGCTCCCTTGTCCAAACAAGTATTGGACATTCTACTCTTTAAGAACTACATTTCCAAAAAAAAGTATGGAAAACCATGATGGTTTTGTTGGTTCGAGAGGACACGTATAAAAGGTATGCAGTACCTTAGATTTGGTCATTCAGGATAGTGACTCAATGTGCAACATCCTCCCCACAACCTTTCAAGGGTCTATGCATGTTTGGTAAAATAATTTGGAACCAAGCTTCATCGAAGGGTTCAATGACTTTTGCATGAAGTTAATAACACACTTTAGCACCAACATACCTACTAATAAATGTTTCATGGAGCTATTTGGTGTTACCCAACAAGAGGGCGAATATACCTGGATATATTTGAAGAGGTTCAATGAGAAGATGCTTAAGGTGGAAAAGTTGCTTAAGTCAGTAGCTTTAGAGGCCTTGATAAAAGGAGTAAATGAACATGCCCTCTAAAGAAAAGTTTATACCTTACTAGATAGAAGTTTGCTCAAGGTGAAGCAAGTCAAGAAAAATCATATACAGGTGGAAAAATCTAATGTGCTATGACATGATTGTTTTTACAAAGACAACCATCATGGAGGACCTTCCAAGCGAACTCATTCTTCTGGTAGAAATGAAAGCTCGAGAAAGAACCATAAAGGACCAACTCATAAGTGTTTGGTATATCCTAAGCATTTCTTACTTTCTTCAATTAAAATGGAATCACCTATTCAAAGTTATTAGACAAACACTTACCACCTCCAAGACATGTTCCTTCAGAAAACTTCTCTCATATCTATCACTTAGATCACCTTAGGATGTACAATCATTAAACATTTACCATCTCTAAGACATGTTCCTTCAGAGAGCTTCTCTCATACCTATCACTTAGATCACCTTACGATGTATAGTATAATCATAATGGGAATGTAAGTTTATTTTTAAAACAAAATTAATGTATCTCTGACATAAATTTTCTTTCTACAAATCTCTAGTGCAGTCTTAGACTAACATATTCTCTAGGTGCTGTCAAAGGACCTCTCACCAATTCTTCAAGGGTTGATCTCAGAACCTCCATTCTTCAGTGCAATCTCGAATTGGAACATTTTCTAGGTGATACCCAAAGGTCTCTCACTAATTCTCCAAAGGTTAATCTTGAATCCTTTATTCTCAAATGCAGTCTTGAACTAATAGATTCTCCAGGTGATGCCTAAGAGCCTTTCACCAATTCACCAAGGGTTGATCTTGGATCTCCCATTCTACAATGTAGTATTGGTCTAACACTTTCTTTAGGTGATGCCAAAAAGCTCTTTACCAATTCTCCACAGATTGATTTTGGATCTCCTGCCTCTTCAATGCAGTCTCAGATTGATATGACCCTTAAGTAGGACTTCCAAGCTTTATATTATCTCCATGGATGATCTTGGATTTCTCACTCTTTGGTACAACCTCTCTCCAGTAGAAGGCTTTCATACCCTATTTCATTTTTAAAAGGCCATAACCTACCCAATCTTAGAAAACAACTACTCTCTAGTGCGGGGCTCTGATATTCTATGACAATGCAAGGGAGGTCACGTACCTTTTACACTCTAATTTGACCACTTTTTGGTCGGGGCTCCCAATCCTAAATGCCATCACCAAGAAGGCCACAACCTTCTCACTCTTTAGTGAGATCTTTCTTTAATGGTGAGCTTCTAAGCCCCACACCAACAACTAGGAAGCCATACGCATCTCTCTCTAGCATGATCTTGTATTGGTATATGGCTTTCAAGCCTCACCTTGTCATAAAAACTAGGCCTTTTTTTTCTTTTTTTAAAGGTCTTTTCAACAATCTTAAGCATATTAAGCAATTCTAGCAATGTATTATCTAACTTATTCATGTGATAGTTCATAATGAATTGCTAAAAGCTTTGAGGTAATGATTGCAAGTCAAAGTTAACACTTGATCATGGTCCATGACAAAATCCAATTGGTCTAATTTCCAAAATAGCCAATCATTTTTAAAACATGGGTGTTTACTGAAGAACATTCTATCATCTTATAGCAAAACAATTCTTTAGAGGTCTCATGCCTCTTAGTCTTATTGGCCTTATCAAACTATTCTTTGAGATGCATAATCATAGTATGAAAATCTATATTCTCCTGCTTCCTTTGAAGTTCATGTGTCATACTAGCTAACATTACACATACAACTTGTTCATCATCATCAACATAACATTGATGTTCATTCATAACTTTTTCTTTAGTATCCTCAGCAGGGCATTTGGAATTGTATTTTCTAGAACAAACAACCTTTTCATCTTGCTTCAGAACAATTCTCACATTTTAGGGCTAATCCAATAAATTTATTCTAATTAATTTGTTAGCATCAAGTATGTTTCGTAGGGATATGCTACTATTTATTTTAATCTACCAACCTATTTATATAAAGATAGAGAGTATTAGTTTCATGCATACATATTTAAATTCCAAATTTAGATAAGGTTTTTAATCTAATTTGGTCTTCCATTATTTTCTTGTAAATTAATAGCCCATTTAATTTATCCGACTTTGAGTGACTCAACAAAGAAAAATAAATTAATTAGGTAAATAACATTATTTATTAATCACATCTTTATATGATTACTGAACCAGTTATGTGACAAATTTTTGTCTAAATATATCGTGTATGTTTCACCTAACTCATGCCTCTAACCTCATATGATCATGAGTGACTCATCCAAATCATATAGGTTAGTTAAATAGAACCCAATTTTATAGCATTAGACATATTCAATTAACGGTAAACCTTAAATGAGTTAACAAGTTATCCATGAATAAAACTCTAGTTTTATGCATATAAAATTAAAAGACAACTATTAATGTTCTCAACATGTACTTAATATATTAAAAAGAGATTTATTATCAATTAATTAGGTCTTATACATAACATTGCATAACAAATATATATTTCATACATAACAATTTATATATAAACATACACCCTAGCATACCATTCTAATTGGATGATTATGGATATAGCTAAGCTAATTCCCTCGAGCCATTAAATGGAATTAGATGGTCAAATCTTAGGTAGCTGCTGCAAATCAATTGTAGCCTTCATCGTCATTTCTTTCTTCTTCTTGGATTAAAAAATAATTTCCTATCTAAATTCATACATTTCTAAATTACATAACATTTACATAATTATTTAAGAAACCTTGAGTTACATTCAAGAGAAATCGGATGAAGAAAGAATTTACAACCTAGAAGAAAAATTGAGATAAAGTAAAACACGTAGACCCTATTTAATAAAAATTACAACCATTCAACCATCAAATAAAAATACAATCACATTGATCTTTAATGTCCATAACCATCCATCATGTATAAAATCATCTTAATATCATGATAAATTACAATGCATGCTTCAATCTCAATTATTGGCTTTATGTGCTACTATAAAATAATATTTCTAACACTTAGAAATATTCAATCAATTCTAATTTGTTAATTTCCCAAACAAAACAAATTTTATTTAATGTTATTTACATTAATAATATTTTTTAAAATTTAATAAGAAAATTAAACACATTAAAATTCTTATTAATATCCTAAACTATTTTAGGATTAATTAAATAAAATTTTCTAGCTTAAAAAACTCATTATTTTGGAAAACTCATTTTTCTAAATATTATTTAAATTAATAATTTAATTAAATAAATCCTAATCCCATTAGGATACCATAAAACTAAAAAAATTGAATTAAACAATTTAATTCATTCTTAATTCTATCAGACAAATTAATTCTTTAATTAAAATAATTTTAGGTATAATTTTTTTTAATTAAATCCGAATCATATTAGAAAAATTAATTCTATAATTGATTTAATTTCGGTTTCATTTAAAATACAATCAAAATTTTATTTATGGGGGTTAAAAAGGAATAAAGTGAAGGGTAAAAAGGTAATTTACATTAAAATAAACCCTATGATCATAACACAAAAGGGGATGGGTAAAGGGATAAAGTACCCTAAAACCCTAAAACCATCTCTTTCTCCCCTTCTTCTCCCATGTGTCGCTGGCAGGGCATAACACCCTTGCCACCAACATGCTTTCTTGCGGCATCTACAACAATGCGAGGCAACTACCTTGCACAACCATGATGGTTGACGCTACCGGTGGTGGCATGTTTGGGTGCTCCCAACAACGTCAACATCCAACATGTTTGGCGTTACCACCTACGACACCAAAAAACATGATTTTTCCAGCTAACCCTTGATTGAATTTTGGCCAGATCTGGAAATTCCATCCAGATCTGACCAGAATAATAATTGGGTGATGAAAAATATTTTTTTTTAAATCCATTTTCAAAAATCATTAGAGAAAAATTGACTTTTTGGAAAAATATTTATTTAGCACATAAAATTAATTCATAATTAACATCAATAACAATTAAAACATGCAATCAAACAACCCTAATTTTTCTAACAAAGGTTCTAATACCACTATTGGGTTCCCGAATGTCATACATGCAACAAAAACAATAAAACAAAATTATTTAGGAATCTCTAGGATCTCATTCGACAGATCTAAAGTTATCTAGGGATTTATTACTTGAAGATTTGATCTTTTTAGATTTTGAATAATTCTTTAAAGGCTGGGTTGTTGCAAACCACAAGTTGTCTAAATGTCCGGCCTCCAATGATAATTCACACGAACTACTAGTAAGATTGTCATGCTTAGAGCTTTAGCTCTCTATTATGTGACTTACATAGTTTTTCTTTCTAAAAGACATCTTCTAAATAAAAGGTATAATTTACTATTTATAGGATATTTTAAAAACCCTACAAATTGAAAAAAATATCGATTTGCCCCCTGAATAATATTCATATATTAATTCAAGAAAATTTTAGAAATTAACTCGATCAAATCCTTACTTGATTTTTTTAAGTCTAGAAATATAATTCCTATATTAATTATATTGTAGTTCTTAATTTCTAAAATATATTTTAATAAAGTCATACTTATTTAAATCATCCTAGTTTAATTTCTGACTAATGATTCTTAATGTGTGTGACCTATTAGGTTCCTAATATGTTGACCTAGATATAAATTATAATTATAATTATAATTAAATATAATTTATATTTGAATAATTAATTAATTTATATTTGAAGATATGTGCATCGTCTAGCAACGTGTTATGATCCCTCAAATATTAGAAAAGTCATTAGTGGTTTGACTTAATTTTTCAGTGATTAGTTTCTTAATGTAATAAATATATTTTCATCAATAATGTTTCGATTTAACATTAAAGCATGAAGTATATCTCCTATGTTAAATCATGTTTGTTCTCTATATAATTGTCATTAATAATTTAAATAAGATTTGAAACTCTTTCAAATCTCATTCAACCTTGGCCAAAGATTTTTTAGTCAATACTACTTGAGAACATATGGAATATTTTATCTAATTCTCCTAGAATGATGAATCCTCTCTTGATTACTCAAGTGTCTTCATATAGTTTATGCTATACTCAATACCTCCCTCTTAGTGACCTCAATTAGGATAACATGTAACAAGATCAAACCATAACATTCTCTATAAAAAATAACTTAGTGATCTCAATTCTAAGGATTAGTTACACAACCATCACGTGAGCTTTTCCATGTATATAGGTAATATCTCCATATAGAATTCTCATACAGGTCATTTTAGTATAAATGTTATATGACAAGCACCTACATATTAGTTATAGGTATCCTTTATTACCTCGGCTTACGAGAAAAATGCTTTATTTCATAAAAAAAATATAACATGTACCAGTTTCTACAACTCACATAAATATCAAGTATTTAACAGAGCATTGAGTAGGAATACTTTAGGAACAATGCTTTGATGCAATAGGAATTATATAATTATATCAACTTTATAATTTCATTAACCTAATATTTTAGAAATACTATTTTTGTCACATAGACTTTATCTTTACTCTAGATCCATAAATAAAATATTATATTCATTAACTTAATATTATATAAATATTAAAAATATATTAAGATTTTATTAATAATAAATATGTATTTACTTTAACATAATAACTAACACCACATATAACCAACTAATTAGCTACGGAGCATTTTAGAGTAACATAATGATACATCAATAATTAATCATCCATAATTATACAAGCATGAAGCAAAAACAGTAACATAAATTTTTTTCATTAGTTATGATGAATTCATAAATCATTCTTAACCTATAACAACTTAATTGTATAATCCAAGATAAACTATGTAATTAACATATTAACAAACTATAACTCAATTTCAAACAATCACCACAACACCTACATATAAAGTTTAACCAAACACACAGAGGCTTGTAGCTCAGTGGTCTTGGCAGGCTTTGCCCTGCCTGAGTGCCCTGGTTCGAGCTCTCATGTGTACCCAGCACATGAGGGTTTAACTGCTGTGGTCAATTCGTGTGACTTGTTCCGCCCCTGTCCCGGGTTCGACCCTCTATGTGTACGCCTATCACCCCCGCGGTGCCTTACCTGCTCCTGGGCTTGCAGGATGTCCAGCGGGCCGTGGAGAATAGTCGTGGTGTGCGTAAGCTGGCCCGGACACCCCACGTAAATCAAAAAAAAAAAAAAAAATTTAACCAAACATAACATGTTTATTAACTTAATATTTAAAATCACCTCACTAATTTGAAAACAAAGTTGCCATTCTTCTTTTCTGTCCACCACTGAAAAGTACCTAAAACCGGCAGAAAAGTATTAAAATCAAGAACAACGGAAAAAAGCTAAGTGATTTTCACTCAAACAGGCTTTTGAAGTCCACTCACTGTTGTTTGAGGTGCTTGGTCGCTGAGGATTGGCAGTAACAACGAGAGAAGAAAGAAGGGATAAAAATTCAAAAGTTTTACTGAACATCTCTCTTTCCATAGTAAGATATAGAAATTTTTTAATTCGCAATAGCTTGCCAACGAACAGTGGTCTAAAAAAAAAACGAGAGTGTGGTTGGTAATTTATTAGAATTTATTAACATGACTGATTTTGACAAGCAATTTGTATAAATTTATTAAAAACATATGCTTTTGTGTGGTAGTTGCCTGGAAATAATTAGCAACAACAAGACCACTTGAGGGAGAGTTTGAATATTATAATCTCTTTTTTTTTTTTAATAATTGTGTTAATAAAATTGAGGGAGATATGCAAGTTTTCTAGCCTTCAGACGTTTTAAATTTGGATATATATATAGAAATGATAAATAAAATTAATTTCTTATTTGATTATCACCATTGCTTGATCTCTGTCTCTCTGTTAGAGGCCAAAGCCGCGGAACAACCGTAGATTGGGCACTCCTTTCACGTTCTTCATCTGCATTCGAATCCAATCTAGCTATCTATCTCGATTGCAGATCTCAGGCCTTTTGAGTTCTTATATATATAAATATATGCACATGGATATCCATCGAGCCCCACGTCGGTAATCTAAACGAATCGTCATATTCAATCTCAAAAGAAAATGAAAGGAAGAAGAAGAAGCATAATATTCTCTTGTCTAATTTCTATTTTTTTATTTGTTTTCTCCCTCTCAACTGCTGTTTATTCTCTGGGTTTTGTCAGTAGAAATCTACAACACAATCTTGACAGGTATCTTAACCCTGACATGCTGACATGCCAATGTAAACATATTATAGATATGCATCTTCAACATGCATATACACATATTTAATGATATGTAATTAAGGAAGTTAATTAACTACAACACTTGAAATCTAATGATGTTATAAATCCTGTTGCTTGATATTAGTGCAGCTGCCTGTGGACCCATCAGATTTTCTCAAAGCCTGTATTCTGTCCCAACTTTGTTCCCAAATCAGAATCTTAATCTTGTGTAAATTGGTATCTTTGTCAGATCACCAGAGCTTAACCACTCTTAATTAGTTTCTCTTGTTAATTATATTTGCATGCTATAGAAATGTAAGTATTTCCTTCATGGCGCATGCCTTGGCTTAAGTATGGAATTTGAAGTCTTAAGCTCCTTCATCAACGATTTGATTAGTCATAGGTTGGGAAGTGGGGACTTGGGAAAATATGAACACAACCACTGCTATTAAAACAACAAGGCAATGAGAGAAGCATCGTTATTCTTGAGCCATTGAAACAAGCAAACAATTAAATAAATAACACCGTCCTCATCAACAACCACCATATTCGATGTGTATCTTCCATGAAGATTGAGATAAAGGAGAGCTTTGACAAGATGACAGAAATGAACAGTTGTCATTGGAGATAAAACTCTCAAGTGTAAAAAGGGTCAGAGTTTTTATATTGCTTGCATTACAGAATCAATGATTGATATTTTGCAGTTTTTTTATTCTCAAGAACCCAGCAAGTTGCGGGGAACTTTAACACTTCAAAGCCTCCAAGACTTCCCTATATATTTGTGGGTTACTGACGAAGTTTTCATTCAACAATTCTATTCCCTTTCTGCTCTTCTCCTTCGCCTTCTCTACTCCCCACACCTAATAGCTTTCTTAATCCAAGAGTAGAGGCCTTGGCCTTACTGTCTGCGCAAGAAAGCTTATTAGGTACTGCAAGAAATCTAATTATGGCCATAGAGATTGGGCAACCCGCTGTTGGACTATCAAAAGTCGCAGTTTCCGAGACTCACGGAGAAGACTCTCCGTATTTCGCAGGCTGGAAGGCACACGATGAAGATCCTTACGATGAATCATCTAACTCATCTGGAGTTATACAGATGGGACTGGCAGAAAATCAAGTGAGTCGTCCCGGCGGGACAATATATATCAAGCAAACGATCTACGATTTTTATATTTTAGACCTTGTAAAAAGCTTCTCACTTGAGCTAATGTCCGTGTTGTTCCTTTTTTACCAGGTTTCATTTGATTTGTTAGAAGAGTACTTGGAACAGAATTCAGAAGCATCTAGCTGGGGAGAAGGAGCACGAGGCTTTAGAGAAAACGCCTTGTTTCAAGATTACCATGGACTCAAATCTTTCCGACAGGTTCCTTTTCTCTTAACATCATGATTTGCAGCTCTGTGCTCTAGACAAATGTATAGAAAGAAAATCCTGACATGTGAACGGCGTTTGTGAACAGGCAATGGCGAGTTTCATGGAGAAAATCAGAGGTGGCAGAGCAAAATTTGATCCTGATAGGGTAGTCCTGACAGCCGGCGCTACTGCTGCTAACGAGTTGTTAACCTTCATCCTAGCCGATCCCGGTGATGCTTTGCTAGTTCCCACTCCATATTATCCAGGGTAAGAACTGTCCTAAATGAACTTCTCTCGAAGGAAATATATTCATGTGCTAGCTTCATGTTCATATATTGATCTCATCTAACCTACGTTAGCTCTAATTGGTCTTGTTTCCAGATTTGACAGAGATTTAAGGTGGAGGACAGGTGTAAAAATTGTACCAATACATTGTGATAGTTCAAACAATTTCCAGGTCACTCTTGAAGCCATGGAAGCTGCATATAAGCACGCGGTAGCCATGAACATTAAAGTAAGAGGGGTACTTATAACAAATCCTTCAAATCCACTTGGTGCCACAATCCAGCGCTCTGTCCTAGAGCAAATTCTTGATTTTGCCAAGCGCAAGAACATCCATGTCGTGTCCGACGAAATCTACTCAGGATCCACCTTCTCTTCATCCGAGTTCGTGAGCATTGCTGAAATTCTTGAAGCTCGTGGATACAAAGATTCAGAAAGAGTTCACATTGTTTACAGTCTTTCTAAAGATCTAGGTCTTCCAGGTTTTAGAGTTGGAACTATTTACTCATATAACGACAAAGTTGTTACCACTGCAAGAAGGATGTCCAGCTTCACCTTGATTTCTTCACAAACACAACACATTCTGGCTTCGATGTTGTCTAACGAGAAATTCACAGAGAACTACATTAAGACAAACAGGGAGAGACTAAGGAAGAGATATGAAATGATAATTCAAGGACTGAAAGATGCCGGGATAGAGTGTTTGAAAGGTAATGCTGGGTTGTTTTGCTGGATGAATTTAAGTCCATTGTTGGAGGCCCCTACAAGAGAAGGTGAACTCGCTCTTTGGAAGTCTATCCTCCATGAAGTGAAGATAAATATATCTCCAGGCTCTTCTTGCCATTGCTCTGAACCAGGATGGTTTAGGGTCTGTTTCGCTAACATGAGCGAGCCCACGCTAGAAGTTGCACTCAAGAGAATACATAATTTCATGGATCAAAGGAAAACAGAAGCAATTGCATCTCCTCCACAGCAGTAGTCTCCGAATTTTTTAATGGCTCCGGTCATTTTGATCCTTTTAGATGCCAACACCTTTTTGCAGAATTGGGTTTGTCTCATTATAGTGTAAATCACATATATATTCTTGTTTTCTTGCTTCAGTAAGCAAGTTCCCTATAAATTCCATTTGTATAATTGTGATACCACTGCAAGAAGTCTTCGCCAAAGAGTTCCATTCATTATGTCTTTGACTTTGTCACTCTATTATTCAAGAAAGCAACGCGTTTGACTTTAAGCTTAACACAAGTTACTTTTCATATATATATATATATATAAAACTAACATAAGTTATTCCACAAATAAAAGATAATTTTTTGAGATACTTTGTCACAGCATATAATAATACTATGCTACTATTATATCATATCAGGGGCAAGAAAAAGAAAAGAGAGAAAGAAGAGCAAAACGAAAACCTTACATGTATAAATTTTTTTTATTAATGTGGATGTTCGGGTTAGATTACACTCATCCTTACTAATTTTATAAGTCTTGAAGTTAATGACCATATAAATTTTCAGTTGCTATCATATTAGCAACTATGAGACTCGAACTTGAAACTATAAGGAGAATAAACCTCTTGATTCCAAGTTTTTATTACTGAGTCATGTATTATATGGTTACCTTTACATATATTATTACTTGCAATAATATGATCATCGCTCTCTGATTTTACGAATTTGTATTTACATGAAACTGAGCCAGATGATCCTTTTATACCTTGTCTAATTATTATTTTTTTACGAATTATTCTACATTCACTCTCTAGCTTCTCGATTTTGCTGGGGCAGGCCTTAAAATTGTTGATCATAGAGTACTTGATGCCACGAACTGATTCAATGCAATTAGCTTCCACACCAAGTA
This sequence comes from Populus nigra, assembly GCF_951802175.1. Classification (NCBI taxonomy): domain Eukaryota; kingdom Viridiplantae; phylum Streptophyta; class Magnoliopsida; order Malpighiales; family Salicaceae; genus Populus; species Populus nigra. The sequence continues at coordinate 7,767,393 of NC_084866.1, read as the reverse complement.
GACAACAAACGATCTTGTTTAGAGTCCGATCACGACACTCTTTTGACATTATTAGCACTTGAAAAAAACAATGGATGTGCGCTTGAAAGACACTATAATTTATGATAGTTAAGCGGCTCTTTGTGACCAATATATATATATATATATATATATATATATATATAGACACACACACCTCATGGTTAGGTTGGAAGGTTGAACACAAATCGAGAGCTTTTGACATTTGATATATAGTATATGCATATATTTGCTTTCTTTTAACAAGCTTGAACAAACAAATTGGACTTCATTTTGTTATGGACAGGTCAGGTCATGCTAGTTAACACTTGGATTGATTAAGAGGTAATGTTTGGTTGTTGTTCCGGAGATGGTAGGAACAAAGAAGAAAGGATGGAGTAAGAGACGGAGACCAATTTTTTTTTTTTTTTGTAATGGTGTATAAAATATTTATATTTTATTTAGTTACTGATGGATAAAATAAAATAAAATATAAGAATGTTTATTTTACTTTTAATATGTATTTCTGCTGAACTTATTTATTTTTAAAAAATAATAAGATATTATTTTTCTTTTAGTTTAATTTACACTGAATTTTGAAATTAATAATAGTATTATAGCTATAGTTATAAAATCTAGATCGACTCGGCGGGTTGCCCCTGGACCTAAACAACTTGGGTTTAAACTGGTTCGGATTTAAGAAAAAATTGAGGAATAATTGACTCAGCTTGATCCAGTCAAAAACCCGAGTCAACCTGCAACCAGATCAACTAAGGGTAAAATACAATCAAAACTTGAGTAAAAAACTCATTGATTTAAAAATTAAAAAAAAAATATTTGTTCAAAACAACGCTGTTTTGATCTTTTGTTAAAAAAAAATGGGTTAACGTGAGTTAACACTCCTAACCCTTAACTTAAGCCTTGCTCAAAGTTAATTACCAGATCAGGTTTTTAAACTATAATAATAATTATTTTTATCTTTACATTTCTTAGTTGAACAAGTTTAAAATTGAGAGTTTCTTTTACGATGATTATTTTAGAAATAAAAAAAAAGTAAATAGTTTCTCGAGACAAGTTCCTTGTGTATCTTTTATTTTAAAAGTATATAAATTTATTTTAAAATTATTTAAGAGATTGATTTATTTTTATTTTTTTATTTTTATCTTTTCAACTAAATATGTTTTATTATTATTATCTCTATCTTTCTTCTTTCAAGATAATAACTAAACACTGTCTATGCATAGTTTAATGAAGATGTAATCATTAGAAAAGATTTTGTGAGCATTAATTCTACAAGCTTTTCGTGTGATCATCGCTTAATACCAAACAAATGGTCCACCAGAGGATATGGTTCCAAATAAAAAACAGCTACTGATTAGGTTTATCTAGCTAGAATGACTACACAATACTACAATATTGTTTATAACATGATCAGAAGATTAGTTATTTCATCCATCATATCATTTTATAATATTGTGTGCTTCATATGATAATTAAATTATGATAACTTTATGAGCTGCATCATATATACTATGGTTTTTTGTAGATGAATTTATTTTATCGAAAAAGATAACAATAGAAAGATATAAGCCAGCAAATTGCAGTAAACACGAACAGACTTTTTTATAGATTCCAACTACAATATGGCTCTCTCTTTCTCCACACACACACACACACACACACACACACACACACATATATATATATATATATATATATATATATATATATATATATATATATTAATGTACGTTGGAGATCATATATAATTATTTGGCTGCGTTGTCCGCGCAGACTGTGTCGATTGCAGGGAAGAGTTGTAATTGATTTTTCTTTCAAATAATATGTTAGAAAATTTGTTTTAAAATCATGGTTAAAAGCCAATTTTAAGCTAAAATTAAAACCAGTTCTATTGTCAAAACTATTACAAGTTGTTCTCCAACATAAATTATGAATAACTAAAAAATTGATCTCAATAAATTCTTAATTGAAATGTTTTTTTTAAAACCTAAAACCTTCAATCCCACATGGAAAAAGAAAAAACAAGATTGTCTTATACTTTGTTTATTGAAAAGTTGAAGGTCATATATGAACATAAGCCAAGTAATATGAATGTAATTAACCCACAAATGCATGGCTCAAGTTTGGGGCTCCATACCCTAGACTTTAAGTTAGGATTTGGGTTTGAGTTTATTTTCTACTAACTTATTTTAGACTTAGATTTAGATTCATTATAAAATAATCCTTTGATCAATAAAGAATTATTTTTTTTCAACCTATTTATATATATTTTGTTGGGTTTTCAAATATAATATACACAACAGAAACAATAAAATAAAATTATTTAAGAGTTTCTAGGATGCTATTAGACATATCTAGAGTTGTTTAAAGGCTAGGTAGTTGAAAACCACAAGTCATCCCATACTTCGGCCTCCAACGGTAATCTATATGAATTACCAGTATAGCTTATTATTTATAGAAAAATCTAGAAAAACCCCATAAATTGGTAAAATATCAATTTTTTCCTTGCATAATATCCATATATTAATTCAAGATAATTTTAGAAATTAACTCAATCAAGTCCTTACTTGATTTTTATAGGTTTAGAAATATAATCCTTATATTAATTATATTCTAGTTGTTAATTTATAAAATATATTTTAATCAAGTCATACTTAATTAAATCATCCCTATTTAATTTCTGACTAATGATTCTCAATATTTGTGACCCATTGGGTTCCTACTATGTTGACCCAAATATAAATTATAATTAAATAGAATAGAATTAATTAATTTATTATTAATTCAACAATCGATTAATTGTATTTAAAGATCATGTGCATTATCTAGCAACGTGTCATGATCCTCCAAATACTAGAAAAGTCATTAGTATTTCACCTAACCTTGAAGTTAACAGTTTCTCCGTGTAATAAATATCCTTTCATCAATAATATTCTAATTTAACAATAAAGCATAAAGTATGTCTGTCATGCTAAATCATGTTTATTCTCTATATAATAATCATTGATCATTTGAATAAAATTTAAAACTCTTTTCAAATCTCATTCAATTTTGGCAAATAATTTCCTAGTCAACACTATTTGAGAGCAAATAAAACATTTTATCTAATTCCCCTAGGATGATGAATCCTCTTTTGATCACTCAAGTGCCATCATATAGTTCATGTTATACCTAATGTCTGCTCCTTAGTGACATCGATTAAGATAACATGTAACAAGATCAAAGCATAACATTCTCTATATAAGATAACTTAGTGATCTTAAGTCTAAGGATCACTTACATAACCGTCAAATTAGTCTTTCCATAGACATATGTGATCTCTTCATATGAGATTCTTATGTGGGTCAGTTCACTTATAATAAATACATACATATTAGTTCTAGATATCCCTTATACCTCAACTTATAAGAACAACTACTTCCTTTTATAAAGAAAAAAACATAATATGTATAAGATTCTACTGCTTTAATAAATATTCAATATTTAAGAGAGCATCGACTAGGAACAACATTATAATTTTCTTTGTAAAATATTTTTGTCCTACAAACTTTATCTTTCTCTAGATTCATAAATCAAATATTAAATTCATTAATCTAATATTTTATGAATATTAAATATAAATTAAGTCTTTATTAATAATAAATATGTTTATATGAATATAATAATGCCACATGTAATCAACCAATTGGCTACAAAGCATATTAAACTAACAATCATCCACTTGCATAAAGCTAATTGCTCATGTATCTAATAGCATATTGCTCCATATAATATTAATGTTTTACATGGATAATGACTTAGTAAGAGGATCTTATAGATTCTCTTCGATGGATACTTTCTCTTTATCTTTATATCTTTCATTTAATTGATTTATCAAATCAAATAGAATTTCTTTAAAACTTATTTGGATCATTGATGAGACCTTGGTTCCTTATACAATGACTCCATTGTTATCATAATATAAGGCAACTGGATCAACAATGTTAGGAATCAACCTAGTTCATTGATGAACTTTTTGATCCAAACAGCCTATTTGTTTCCTTAAACATGGAGGTGTAATTTTATTCAATTGTAGAATCAATTGTGCACTCTTCTTTGGAACTCTTCCAACCGAAAGTACTATCATTTAGAATAAAACATATATTGACTAGTATTCACTATTTTTTCAATATTTTATTTAAAAAATCTTAATTCAAATAATTTTAAACTTCTAGTTTATCTTCTCTATTAATGGATTCTATAGCTAAGTATAAGAAACTATTTCCATCATATCTCTCTCAATCTATGTCTTAGAACACATGTTTTTCGAGGGAGGTGTTTCATGCAAAATAGATAAGAATCAAATCTAAGATTCTTCTATGCGAAGTTATTTTAGCATCTAGTCTACATGCATGAATTGAGACAATATAAACAACCTTCTAGATCTATCTTTATATTCAATATATAGGTTGCTTCTCTCAAATTCTTTATCGAGAGATTCATGGACAACAAAAACTTTACTGATTAAAATAAATATACATCATTTCTTAACAATAATATGTCATTTACATATAATATTAGAAAAACAACATCACTCCCACTAACCTTTTATAAACACAAGGTTTATCCACTTTTTGATGAAACCAAATATGTTGATTATACCATCAAAATTGGATATTTCTACTCCTTAAAGCTTGCATTGTATGTTTATACATTACCTTTCATGTTAGTTTTTCTTTTCAAAATCCATTTAGATTCATTAGGTTTTATCCCTTCAGGTGGATCAAAGAAGTTCCAAATATGGTTAGTATATGAAATTCATAGCTTCAAATCATTTCTTGGAATAAATATCATATATTACTTCCAAGTAATTGGTAGGCTCATTAATTATAAGCGGCATGTCATTCACAACCTCCATAAGAGGTCTTTATATCATTAGAGAATCTCATTTATAGTGAATTTTTATTTCTTAAGGTTCAGGCTGGATGTAGTGTTCTAAAAGGTGTAGAGAATCTCATTATCTTTTAGATAATCCTTAAAATATTAGGTCAAAATATTAACCATTTCGATTCAATCAAAGTTTCTTAATACTTATTCCAATATGCATTTCAATTTATATTGAACCTAGTTATATTAAATTCAGGTATATACAGACCATTCGTATAATAACAGGATCCATAAAAACATCATAATTATAAAAGAACAATATTTGTTCTTAATAATAAATTTAAATTCATTTAATATTAAATAAAAAGGAAAAAATGTCTTCAACACTGGAACAAAATAACAATTATATAGTTATAGTATCAGCCCATTAGGCAAAAAAAAAATAACTAACTCCTGCAACTAATGCATAAGTAGTTCCTATAGCTAACGCAGTAACCCCTGCTTTATTACTGAGTTGTAGATTCATTTTGCCTTCAACTAATCTTCCACTTTTCTTTAGCTCCCATATCCATTGCAAAAGTGAAAACAACATCTACTATCAATACCAAAGAACTATAGTGCAAAGTAGTAAGATAGTTTTCAATGATAAACATACTTGAAGTAGAAGCTTCATTAAGCTTCTTTACCTTCACGATTGCAAGGTATTCCTTGCAATTCCTCCTCTAATGTCCTTCCTTACTATAATGATGACATATGCCCTTATCTTTCTTAATAGCCCCAGTAGGTTTGGTTATTTTAGAGACAATATTCATATTCTTCTTATCCTTTTTCTTAGACATTCTAGAAGAATGAACTAGAAGAACTGACCCTTTGAATAGTCTTAAGCATATTAAACAATTCTAGCAATGTACTAGCCACATTGTTCATGTGATAGTTTATAATGAATTGCATAAAGCTTTAGGGTAATAATTGCAAGACCAAGTCAACACTTAACTTATGATCCATGACAAAACTTAATTGGCCAAATTTCTCAATATAGCCAATTATTTTCAAAACACAGGTGTTCACTGAAGAACCCTATGTCATCTTGTAGCGAAATGATTCCTTAGAGGTCTTATACCTCTCAGTACTATTGGCCTAATCAAACAATTCTTTAAGATACATAATCATAGTATGAGTATCCATATTCTCATGCTTCCTTTGAAGTTTAGGTGCAATATTGGCTAACATCATACATGCAGTATGTTCATCGTCATTAACATGATGCTGATATTCATTCTTAACTTCTTTTTCAGCATCCTCAACATGGTCATTTGAATTTAGATTTTCTAGAAAAAAAACAACATTTTTTGTCTTGCTTGAGAACAATTCTTACATTTTGGTGCTAATCCAAGAAATTTGGTCTTGTTAATTTGTTAGCATCAAGTATGCTTCGTAGGGATATGTTACTACTCATTTTAATATACCAAACTATTTATATAAAGATATAAAGTATTAGTTTTACGCATATATATTTGAATTCCAAATTTAGATAAGGTCTTTAAATTAAATTTGATCTCTCATTATTTTCTTGCAAATTAATAGTTCTCTCTATTAATTCAAGAAATCTTGTTTAGATTCTCCTAGTGGGCTAGGATATTATTTAATTTATTCAACCTTGAGTGACTCAACAAATCAAAATAAATTCAATTAGATAGATAACATAATTTATCAATCATATCTATATGTGACTCATAGTTTATCAATCATGTCTTTAACCTCAAATCATCATGAGTGACTCATTTGAATCATATAAGTTAGATAAGTAGAACTTAATTTTATAGCATTAAACATATTTGATTAACGATAACCTTGAGTGACTCAACAAGTTATCCATGAATAAAACTATAGCTTCATACATATAAAATTAGAAGGAGATTATTCATGTTATCCACATGTACTTAATATATTGATGAGGGATTTAGTATCAATTAATTAGGTCTTATACATAAAATGGCATAACATGTATGCATTTCATACACAACAATTTATATATAAGCATACACTTCTAGCATGTCATTCTAATTAGATGATTATAGATATATCTAAGCTAATTTTCTCGAGCCATTGAAGGGAATTAGATGGTCAAATCCTAGGTAGTTGTAGCAACTCTTCATAAATCCATTGTAAGCAGCTCGATTGTAGCCTTTATCACCATTTTTTTCTTTATCTTAAATTATATAATAATTTTCTATCTAAATTCCCATGTTTCTAAATTACATAAATTTATATAATTAATTAAGAAACCTCAAGATACATTAAAGGGAAATTAGATGAGGAAATAATTACAACCCAGAAGAAAAAATAAAGATAAGGCAGGACACATACACCCTATTTAATAAAAAATATAATCATTCAATCATCAATAAAAGCACAATCACATTGGTCTTTAATGTTCATAATCAGCCATCATGCATAAAACATTTTAATATGCATAATGAAAAATATATTGCACGTTATTCTAATTATTGGCTTTATGTGCAATTTAAAATAATATTTCTAACACTTAGAAATATTCAATCAAATCCAATTTGATAATTTCTCAAAAAAAAAATTTGGCTTAAAAAACTCTCACTAAACTAGAAAAAATATTTAATGAAACCATTAATTAAATAAATCCTAATCCCATTAGGATATTATAAAATTAAAAAAATGAATTAAACAATTTAATTCATTCCTAATCCTATTTGAAAAATTAATTCTACAATTAATTTAATTTAATATATAAAATCTAAACTTTATTTATAGAGGGTAAATTCATAATTTACCTTAAGATTATAAATTGTAATGACTTTCCAGTTTTATGATATTAAATATATCTCTCACTTCGATAGTTGGATTTGGTTGAAATTGTATACCAAATCATCTAACATATTCATTTATCTTAGGTTAAAATATCATGGAAATCTAATTTTAGGAAGTCCTCGGGTTAAATACTATCAGTGTATGGGCAATTATAAAACATAAAATATTGAGGGAAAAGTTAAGTAAAGGCATAATGGTAACTTAGCCCACCATTTAAACCTAGTTACTATTTACACTATTGTTCATATTGAATAGTAGTAGAAGAGAGAGAGAGAGAGAGGCTCCCTCTAAAGTCTTCTTCAAGAACATCATGAAAGTTCTTCCAACAACAAAAATAAGTAAAGCTTGAGAAACCTGTAAAGTTAAAGGAAGAAGAACACTTAATATTATGGTTATGATTAATTGGAGTTTTGGATTTACATTGCACAATAGTGGTTGAATCTTTCTTCATAGTCATAAGTGGTTCCTTTTTGTTTTCCATGGTATTTGATTTTGATAAGGTAATTCTTTCTTATAATTTAGCTTCCAATTAGAAAAGAAACTTGAATTGCCTTATTAGTATGTACTATCATTTCTTTTCAACTGCCTTTTTTATATTGTTAACCATGTGAACCATATTCCCTATCTCAACAGAATATCCATATTCTATATCTTAACATAATGTTGCAACTCAACCTCATTATTCATCTCTCTATTCAAAATATTCAAAAACCTTGTCACTGTAGCCTTTCTATCCTTCACAATATTAGTTCTAATCATAGTAATCTCCATCTCCTTATGGTAATCCTCAACACTCTTAGATCCTTAAGTCAAACTTTACAATATTTGAAGTAGTTCTTTATTATAATAACTAAAAACAAATCTTTTTCTCATGATTGCTTTCATCTCATCCCAAGTCTATAGGGGTCTTTCTCCATTCTTTCTTCTACTTTAAGCAATTTTATCCAACCAAATAATAGCATAATCAATAAACTCAATAACAATAAGTTTTACCTTTTTTTTATATATAGTATCAGTGACAATAAAAAATTAACTCTCCTTTCTTTCCCCGTAACAAAAATGTGCTTCAAGATTGTTTTTTCCTTGAAAAGCAAGAATTTTTATCTTAATACTCCCTGAATTTATATCCAAATCATCATGAAAACTTCCTTGTCGGTTCGCTCTCTTATGGTCAAAATTTATTTATGGTTGAAATCCCTTATACCTATAGTTTCTATGCTGCTGAAACCTAGCATTATAATCATGATCAAAATCCTCAACCTCTTATTTGTATTTTCAGCTATAGATTTTTCTGAAGGTAAAATAACTTGTCTCATAGGCCTTCTACCCTCAGGACCTCTATAACTTGGCCCATTTTGAAGGCTAGCTAGCTCAATTCTCAATGTATCCATCTCATTCATAACCTCTCCAAACCTCATATTCATCAAGTTCAATTATTATTGCATGACCAAATAACTCTATTTTGGATTATTCCTATCCCTCGATAGTGATGATCCACTTTTGGTTGACATCCATAAGATCTGAAAATCATGTTAGTAGCATGAGAAATATATCTTACACACTTTGTTATATGTTTACACTCCTTTTGTGTTTCATATAATTTTTTTAGCTTTTCACTATAATAAGTACATCTTTCACCTTTTACCACTCAATCTAAAAAAATTCAGTTCTTTAAGGAATTAATTCACAATAAATCAGAAAAATTAACCACTTAATAGTGTAATCCAAAATAATATAAAGACTTAAGATGCAATAAAAACAAAAGACTATCAATATAAAACTACGAATACAAAATCGCAAGTAGAGCAAATTGAATTGAATTTGTGCGAAATATGAACGATATGAACACATAAAAAAATTACAAAATTAAAAGTACTAATTGAATAAGATTTAAATAATCAAACTAAGCAAAGACGCTACCTTTTTTTATTGACTTAGCTGAAACTATATATATATAAAAGAAGCAAATATTGATGCAAAACTATAGTTTTTTTATTTGTCATTTTTTTGTTAAATTTATCTTTTTTAAAAAAGTAATTTTTTAAAAATTAAATTAAATTAATTGATTAAATATAAGCATGAAATGCTCACTTCATAGTATTTTATTTAGTTTGCTTTATGGGTCCCTGCTCTAATGGCTCATACAACCTCTTTTGATGTCATTGTTCAGCCTTTCATATATAGCGAAGCTAGAACCATTTGAGTGAGCTCTTTCTAATGGTGGGATAGTGTCATAGTGAGGCAATGATAAGTTTCTAATAGGTTTTTCTTTCTTCTCCTCCCGAGTATGATATTGGCAAGTAGCTTATTTTATATTTGTAGTTAATTATAGCTAATTTCTTTGTTCATTATCCATGTTTTTTTTATATTATTAAATTAAAAAGCTTATTGAACCAAGTCAAGTCAATGATCTTGGTCTTAAATTTTTCTTGCATTTTTAAGAACATTACCGTCACCTAAATAACTTTTTTCATTTTAGAAAAAAATTTAAAGTTATGAGAGCCACCTATTTAGTCATATACTAAGATATTATTTGTCTTAATTTGCAGTTGTGCCATGCTTTTTAAAAAAATTGAATTATTTTTTAAGTTTGACTATTTTTTTTATTTTTAGATTGTTTTGACATATTAATATAAAAAATAATTTAAAAAAAAAAAATATATGTTATTTTAATAATTAACAGTTACTAGGAACTCCTATACCAGGGGCTTTTGCTTGACGTCAGCAAAGCATATCAAGTAACATTAAGCTAGGTGGTGAGTAAGCAAAGAATATTTTAAAAGCTTGGAAATGTGGGAAAGCAATAAAGAGATAGAGATAGTGTCAACTGTCTCCCTGAGTCAACAAGGGAAACCTAAAATGACTTCATGAAAATCTAAGCGTAGTTGAAGCCTCATCCCATTTTAGCATAGTTATATGTAGCGCAAGTTTGAGTGATCTTGCTGGAGGGTATAATGGAAGTGAAATTGTGGTTGCACTTTAGTATACTGTGCTGATCCATGGAAAAGAAAGGCAAAAGCAAGGAAATAAATTAAAGTTGGACAGGACTAGCTTTGAACTTGGCGTTGCATCTATGCTGTTAAAGAATACGCATCAGGTTCTTATCTGCATATATATATTAATTATGTAGTTCTTGGAGATTTGATGCTTAAAGGGACCGTAAATTATTTCTGTTTGGGAGCCTGTCTTTCGTAGAATCTTGTGTCAGAATTTGTTTTCCCTAACGGTTCTTTTGTGTTATTTCCTACACTGGTTGAATCCAAAACTGTGGTGGCGGCTCCCTTAATGTTAGCAGCCGTTACTCCTACAACATTCCTGGGACGACCACCTCATAAAACCAGGTGTTACAACAATGAGTAATCACACGAACAAACCACACAATCGCTCAAATAAGGGGAGAGAAAGATTGTTCTTAAGCTTCTTATATTTTAAGAACATCATATGTAGTTAACGTTGCAAGAGAATCCATGTCAATTCAAATACATGGCTGTTCTTCTGGAAATTAAAGTTCCTTGGATCAATGCCAACCCAAGGCTTATTATTGATCTAAAAACTGAAAGAAAAAGAAAGTAATTGCGGAGAGAACAGGGTCATAAGCAGTGAAGAGAGAGTCATTTTTGTTAATATCCACCACCTGGAAACATGGAAAAACAAAATTCTTAACGTTAATTAATGATCAAAGCGAACCCAGCAATTTTCATATATATGCTAAGAAAGAAAGCACCGGATTAAAAGTGACAGGGATATAATCTTCGTACCGTATTCCCTTGGTGTTCTGCATCTATAGCATTCCATCCTGCTAGCATAGTTATGGACTCCACATCCAGATCTGTCAAACAACAAGTGCGTCCGTCCATGTTAGATAGTGCTTTGTTATGTGGTTTAATTTTCCAACCAGATACAAAATCAACATGAAGTAGTTTTTACTCGAGGAATAGAATATTCAGCATGGCTATATATGCAAATATCGAATAATATTTGATAAGAGAAAGGCAGTAGGGTATCGTGAAACTATAGTACTGGCATTCTGTCACCAATGAACAACCCGGCTCCTTTCTGTTTTTTTCTTTTTAAGTAAAACTAAGCAACAGTTACTGTGCATCTTCAAACAACCTTTTCTGTTTTCAGTCAAAAGCAAAACAGCCATCGTTCCGAATGCTATAGTCAGTGCGAAATGAAGGAAAATCATAATGATATTATCAAGAACGTATCATCCCTGAGGCATATCATGATATTTGTGCAATTACAATGTGAACTCACCTGTTGCAAATCCAATCACCAGTTTTCCATCCAGGAGGATCACCTCCATCGGATGCATACCCACCTGCAGCATGACCGCTTTTTAATGTACCACAGCTGTAGCAGCTTGACCGGCTAGCATAGTTGTGAGCGTGGCAATTAATGACAGTACAGTACCAATCCCCAGCCAAAACCTTTGTCGCATTGGATATGTAAGTTGATGGATCAGGGCCGCCATACTTAGGGTACCCGCAAAGCTGGCACGTTTCCCGTTTTTTGAAATTCAGGTGCTGGCATGCGCTGCACATCCAGTCTCCTCCGGCTGTCAAGCTCATTGTATCTAACCTGATGTTTCATTTAAAGAAATGAATAACAGATCTCTTATGTTTCCCAATCATTATTATCACAATTGGTCGACCTACACTCTTCTTCATCTGTTATGAATAATGACCTGATGGGCCTAAAATGTAACGATCTTCTTATTGTTCCAATATATATATATATATATCGCACATCTAACAAATTTTCTTAAAATGTTTTACCAGTCCGTCGGTGTGCTTATCAATCCTTCAACCCTAAGACTAAATGAACATGCTTGCTGACAATTAGACCTTGATCATCAGGTTCCTCGACTTGTACTTGATTCCAGCGGGTAAAACTTAAGTGCATTCCAATCTGATGGTAAACATCCTATATAGAAGTGCAGTTCTAAGGTCATAGTACTAAGCTCCCTCCCGCACAGCTAGGAACAAATCGATTTTAAGAACCCACAGTACTTTGATTACGGAAGTCTAGCTTCTTTCTAAAACATTCGATCCTATGACATGCACCAAATATCGCCGGAATGCCTCACCACAGGGCCCAACCCGGAATATTGCAGCTATACATAAAACCTCATGTTTTTTTAGATGAGGTACAAGTGGTCGTTTACATATTAAATCTCTCAAGGTTTATAAATATAGAAAGGAGGCAAAAACTGAAGAAGCTAACCTTTTCCCGAGTTGAAGGCTTGGATCTTGAACAACACTGGCAGAAGCGTAGCACTGTTTATTTAGTAACTGTGCAAGATTGTCAATGTAGTTGGTGATTTTTCTGCTTGGGTTGGGAGGCTTTATATACTTGTTCAGCCATGCCCCCGCCTGTGGGGAAATTTGATGGTATTTTTTCCTTATCATTATCTGCTTTTTCTTCAGATAGTATTCCAAAATGTTGACAAGAAATTTAGAGATAAGCCTGCTCGTACTTCTGTCTATTCAATTATACTCGTGGGCAGTCTCTGGGAGGGGCTCAAAAGGTGACAGCCAACAGGTCAGTACATGGACACTTACATTTTTTCAAGTAAAATTTCTCCAGTTATACCCTCCCTTTAAAGGATTCCCGAAACTTTATTGTCACATACTTGGAACAATTTGAACTATTATTCCTTCTTCATATATTCATTTTACTGAAGGTTTTATGAGGGGTAGCTGTTATTTGAAAGGTGCATATAACGCCATGAGTAACTCATTGGCCTAACTGGAAAAGAATCGTTCTGATTCACATGGCTAAGAAACTTAAGTTGGTTACCCAAATGCCAATATACACAGAATTTTCATCATTCCCAATAAATGTTGAACTTGAGTTTGAGGTGTGTCTGGATATAGAAAGATTCTAGTACTGATCATGCATATAATAGAGGATTTTCTAGTTGTTCTGGCCTGCACAAGCATGTAAATAGATTAAGGCTCTATTTGTCTGCGTGTTTATAACTGCGTTTTATGTATAACAGTAAAAATATAGTGTTTGATTAGAAAATTAACCGTGATTTTTATACATGGACCCCACCATTAACTGCGTTGAAAACGTTATTTCGCTGAAGCAGAAATTTTCTGCTTTTCTTGTCGTGTTCCTGGCATGCGCACATCCTGCTAATTAATTAGCATGAGCTGCACTGTTCATGCTAATTAATTAGCATGAATAGTGCAGCAGCATGCTGCACTGTTCCTAATTAATTAGCAGGAAGAGTGCAGCATGCTGCACTATTCGCATGCTGTGTTATTCCCGCCGATTCCAGTTTAAAATTTAAAATGTATTTAAATAGGTTTGACTAGTAAAATAAAAAATAAAATTATTTTTTATTTTTTAATTGTATTTTATTTAAAAACTAGTGTTTAATATTATTCAATAAAACTACATAAATTAAACAAAGATCGATTGATGACGTAACATTTGCAGAATTTGATCGTAATTTCAATTTTGTTTCTAATTATATTTTATCTGATGTTGTTGCGTGCTTAAGAAACAAAAAAAAACTGTAATCTTTGTCGGATGTGTTTCATATGTGATGGAATTGTAGATATTATAATGGAACAATAAAAAATATTTTATATAAAGTATTATTTATTTTATGATGTAATAACAATAGTTAAATCTATAACATTTAAATTAAAAACCATTAATGTTAATATATAATTTTTAAAATTATTTTATAACCTCAATTTCAAAAGCATTCTTAACCAAACACATTAAACTACTTTTTGTTCAACCTCAATTCTAACCACAGTTTTAACCAAACATCTATTTTTTTAAACTAACCTCAACTAAAAGTGCTTTTTATAAAACAACTTTTTTCAAATCACAATCATAACAGCTACCGCAATACCAAACATACACTAAGGGTACGTTTTTTTAGTTGTAGCTTTTGTGTTTGCGGTGTAAGAAATACATTTAGGTATTAATTTGGTAATACATCAAATTGTGTTGTATACTATGGGGTCCACTAAAAAATTAAGTTTAAAACGTAGTTTTTTTGAAGTAGTTTTTACATGCCTTTTTAACTGAGTTTCATAAAACTCTATTTGTTTTTACGTTTCAAAATCACTTTTTTAAAAATTTGAAAATTTTTTATTTTTTTAACTTCAAATTAATTTTTTTTATTTTCAGATCATTTTGATGCGCTGATATCAAAAATAATTTTTAAAAAATAAAAAAAAAATTATTTTGATGCATTTCACACTTTTGAAAAGCAACCACAACCAAACATTTTATACACACTACTAAAAACAGGGGCTATTAGCATCTGAATTTAGCAACGGATAATTCCGTTGCTAGATTCAATAACGGATTTGCAACGGATTACACATATATTATTTTTTAAATATTAGCAACAAGATTTAGCAACGGAAAATCCGTTGATAAAAGCAACGTAAAGTTCGTAACAGATTATCCGTTGCTAATTGTAAAAATAATTATTTAAATCTTAATATAAAACCAAAATTATATAGATCGTTGATTACTTTTGATATGATGAAATCTCAATTGTTTAATTTCGCTGCCGTTGCTAATTCTACACCTACAGTACTCTCCCCCCACACCCTTAGAAACCTAAACAGAGAACAACGAAACCAACAGCTAAAAATTAATTAACTTCCAGTCTCCATCGCCCCTAATAACATTCATAACTGTAGAAAAATCACCCTCTCTTTATCGATTTGATTTTCGTTTGTCCCAAACTTTTCATCTTCTTCTCACTCGTCTTCAACATTGCTAATTTTGTTTCTTCATCTTCTTCTCCTTCATCTTAACAGTTTCAATCTTTCTCTGTAAACCATAAAAAACACAGACCCATGGCAACTTTGCATCAGACCCATCATTATCACCATCGAACATCCTGATTTACCCCTTCTCTTCATAAACGGGTTGGGTTTTGCACTCTTTTCTTCAACATATCAAGAAATTAATTTTGAATTTATGTTTTTCTCTGTTGCAATTTAACTTACACGAAAAAGTTTTAACCTAATTTTTTCAATCTCAGGTGTTATTCTGTTGTGTAGATTCATCTCACTCACCTATAACTCAAGAACACAGGTAACAAAAATTTTTTATCGATACTTTGAATACTGGTTTTAGGCTATTAAGTCGATTATATAAGGTTTATGAAATGTTTTTACCATGATTTATAACCTAATTATGCATGTTTAATTGAAAATTTATCAAAACCCCCAATTTAATTTTTAGGGTTGCGGTTTATAAATTGAATGATTTTAGGCAACTGGACCAATGCTGGTAATTCATGTGTCTGGAAGAGAGTGATTGATGGAAATTATGCATGTTTAATTGAAAATTTATCAAAATCCCGAATTTAATTTTTAACAAGTAGTCTTATTGATGTTAGGTGTTCTTTGATGTCTGCAAGTCTTTTTATCCTCATATGCGCCGACACCTAGGTGTTTTGCATGTATTCATATGCTTATATATATATATATATATATATATATATATATATATATATATATATATATATAATGAAACTTGCTTGTTGATGTTGTGTTTCGTTAATAAGTTTATTGTTTTATTTTTGTATCTTCATTCATTCTTTTTTTTTTTCTTGTTGTTTTACTTGTTATATATATAAGTAGCAGAATTGGTTAGTGAAAGAGGTTAGTATTCATGGTTGCCTCCTCCTTGCATGGTGATCAGTTAATTTCCCACATTAGCTATATATGTTGTCTGTTTTCACTTGCACTACCAGAAAATTGATAAATACAAACGGAAATACCGAGGGAATATTTCCATCGGTAAATTTTCGAGGGATTTTACTGACAGAAATATTTCCTCGTTATGTACCGAGGGAATTACAGTGGGAAAAAATTAATGATTTACCAACGGAATTACCGACGGAATAAATTCTGTCGGTAAAATCCGTTGGTAAATTTATTGGTAAAACTGTGAACACTGTTCATCATGTCAATTACAAAGGGAATCACCGACGAAATTTTTCGTCAGTATTTTCCAGTTAATTGTTGTTCTTTACAGACAAAATCATCGACGGATTGAAAAGTCGTCGATGTTATTTGGCGGTTTTATGAAAAAATTCAATTAATTTAAAATTTTCATTTAAATATTACAGACGAAATCACTGATGGATTGAAAAATCATCGGTAATTATTGGCGGTTTCTGAAAACTTTTTATGAAATTGAAAATTTAAATTAAATATTACCGATAGAATTACCGATGGAATAATTAAAAAATATTAATATTTAATTATCTCTCGGTAAATCCGTCGCTAACGCGCCCCAATAAAAAGTCTGGATCCCCTTATTTTATAAGAGATAAATTGATTTCTTCTTCTTCTTCTTCTTCTTCTTTTTCACTATATGTAAAAAAACATCAATATCTATTTCTTTATCTTCTTTTCTCTCCTCATCTCCTTCTCTTTCCCTCCATACTCAGGGTATGTCTTCTTCTTCTTTCTTCTTTTATCTTCTTAGTTTTTTTTAATTAATATGCTTTACGATTTTTTTTCTCTCCTTAGCTTCACTTGCAACCACATTAAGGTAAGATTTTTCTTTTTTCTTCTTTTTTCATGATTTTTTTCACTATATTTTTTTTTGTTCTTAATAATTGTATAAATGTTGTTGTGAGATTTTTTTTTCATATGAGATAAATTTTTAGTTGATTTATTTATAGGGATTTTTAAATTTTTAGCAATTGCAACTTCATTTTTTTCATATGAATTTTTTTAGTTGAATTTATTTTTTTGTTTTATTTATTTATTGCAAAATTTGTTTGAGTTGACTTTCTTATTCTTTTTCCCAAGCATTTTGAGTATATATTATAGAGTGTTGACTTATGTTAATTTAATTATTTTATAATTTTATAAAATAAATTTTTTTAAAATGTTTTTTTATAATTACCGACTGAAATACTGACGGAATTCCGTCGGTATATCCCTCAGTAATTCCGTTGGTAATAAAAAATATTATTACCGACGCGTCTGTTCCGTCGGTAATAATATATCAACGGATTTACCGACGAAAAAAACATTACCGACGAACGATTCACCGACGGATCATTTCCGTCTGTGATTCCATCGGTAATATAATTATCGATAGAATATGTGTCTTACACCAACGGAAAAATTCTGTTGGTAAAATAGTTAAATCTTGTAGTGTTGATTGTCCTGTCTTGAGGTCAGTATGCATGATTTGGAAACGTTATTGATCACCAAATGGTTTAGATGGCAGGCTTTTAATTCAGTTCAGCTAAAAATGTTAGATGGTATCTAATTTTTCTTTTTAATCCTTCCTTCCCCCTAATTAATGTCCATTATTCTCACCTTGCCTAGCTAGACCAGCAACCCGCCCGTAAAGATGCAGGATCCCAAACATTAAGAATTTAAAAAAGTTAGAGAAATTATGTAAGAAATGGGACATGATTTTTTAGTAGATGAAATATAGTAATTTCACTATTTAATTTAATTTATTTTTTTTAATAATCTTTCTCTGTTTTTAAAAATTTCCTTAATTTAACTATTTTTTTATTTTATTTTTTTCAACTCAAAGGCATTCTAGATATAATAGGGAGTTTGAAACTGGCTATATAATTCATCTACATGTATGCTTCAGCTATTGAATTTCGGATAAAAATTTGTAATATTTACTCTTGTTGTTACAGTACCCAATGTTTGCTTTGTTATTTGGCTTTTTTTTTAAGACAACTGTTAGAAGTCGTTATAATGTTGACATGGGTGAATTTATTGAAGATGCCAACAATGTGAGATCATTTGATGTTGATCAATCAGATGAGATTTCTCAACCATGTTGTGTCCTTCCTAATCAAACACTTGATGATCCAAATATACTTGTTGAATCATCTTATTATGAAGAAATCGGTTAACATGAATTGCTTCAACTTGACATAAATTGGGGAAACGAAGATGAAAAGGTTGTGGAAGAAGAAGAAGAAGAAGCTGATAATGATGGTCGTGGTGGTGGTGGTGGTGGTGAGGATGAGGATAAGGATGAGGATGAGGATGAGGATGATTGTTGTGGTGATGGTGGTGATGACGACGACAACATGGTTTTGTGTGATGATGATGACATGGTTAGGAGTGATGATAATAATGAGTAGCACAAGTTAATTATATGTAATGAATTATCTTTATTATATGTATGGATGATTTCATATTATTTCCTCATGTTAGTTGACAAGTTTAGGCTTTCAATGTTATTTCTTTATTATTTTATTCAAGTGTGTTATGAATCACATTACATATATCATTTTCATTGACCTTTGAAACCATTTCTAACCTTTCAAGTATCAATCTTTAAATTGTGATTCTGATGTTATAGTTTATTTTGTGATTCGTTCTCTTGCTGATAGATGTTGAGGCATGAATGAAAGGATTCTTCCTACTCAATGTTTTTATTTATAGGAACAAACATTAAGGAAAACATACTCATAATTTTGATTTCTACTTAATTAATTATTCAGATTTTTATTATTATTATTGTTTGTGTTAATTGGCTTTTGACAATTTAAACTTCATGGCTGATTTTTATTATTGCAAGGACTACTTTGAGTTCCAAATTACTATCCCAGGATAAGGGGTACTTTGTCACTGTTTTTTTATTGAAGGATAAAGTTCTTCATAACTAGGTAAGTCAATGGATGGAATCAGGCATGTGTCCAATAAATGTGCATAGCAAAATTATTGAAATATTAGAATACGAAAATACCATTGCTATGATGGGATCAATTTCCTTTGTTAACATCTTGTGAAAATACCATTGCTATTATGTATAATTTCCTCCACACTATGTAATTTTTTTTTCCAACCTGGTGAATCAAATAAACTGTTTAAGGTCTTGATGTTATTTATATATTTGTTTTTATTATAGTAATTACTTTATTTGAAGTATAATATTTTTGGAAGTGATGGCTATTAAGTGGACAATCCATACTGATTTTGAACATCATAAACTAGCTATTGTTTGTAATGAAGTTGCACTTACAAAAATACATCTCAGAATTGGACTTGGGGATTTTTTTGATAAAGTTAGTTTTAAAAAATTGATCACCGGTAATTGAAAGACATGTATTTGAATTGGAAAAAAAAATAAGATTTAACAGTTTGTTTTCATTCTAGTTATGGCAGTCTTGGGAAAATATCTGTGAATTTTTTGTTCCTGATACTTTAACTATGAGCTAATTTATTGTTATGTTGTATATATTCATATGATAATATATATATTTTTTCTGGTTTTTAGCATGCCTCGATGAGGATCCATATTAGATTCTAGAAGTGACAGGTCCACTTCATCCAAATCATTTCAAACTACATCAAGGTATAATAACAAAAGATCCACATTTCATCAACCTGTGTATCAGAACGCAAATGAGTATTATATACCTACTTTGGGGAGTACACATCCTCCTCAACATGATTATGGAAGGGTTGAAGCATATCAATATTGTGAGGGCTTTCGCTTCCAAGATTTGCTTCAAACTCAAGGAGGTTTCTCTAGAGATAACCAACTTGTTTATGGAGGACATAATTCATATAGGAGTTATGAGAGAGTTGATGGTGATGATGATGATGTGAACATTAGAGATGAAGATGAGGGAGACGGTAGTAATGAGAGAGGTGTATATGATGAGAGAGCTGGTAGTAATGAGAGAGGTGTGTGTGATGAGAGAGCTGGTAGTAATGAGAGAGGTGTATGTGATGAGATCAAGATGGTGTTCCATCAAACCACGGTTCAACATCTTCTCCATACAATTATGATCAAAGTGTTAAAAGGAAGGGTTTTAACACACCAATTGATCCAATTACAAGAAAAAAAGAGCTTTGTTTGTATGGAACAACAAAGTAAGTTGAAACTTTTAAAAACTAACTTATTAAGGTTATATTTTCAAGTATGAAAAAAATTACTTATTATTGTGTAATTATTTGATTAATAAAAGTTTGTTGTTATATATTTTCAGGTTCAATAACGCATCGTGTGGACGTGCAATCGGAGATATTTTAAGGTCCAATTTTAAGGGAGCATGACACTCTTGGGAAAAAGTAGATTCAATATGCAAGGATGAACTCTTTAAAGAGTTTAAGGTAAGAACCAACACTAATTGCCATATTCTTTTCAATTTTGATCACTTTAATGTAGCATTATGAAAATTATCAACTGAATAGCTATAGAAGTGTGCTGGTAATTGCCTTGTTATTTGTAACCATAAATTATCAACTGAGTAGCAAGGACTGATTTGTGTTATAATTTGTTTTTATTCCTTGTTTACTCTTTAATATCATTTAATTTCTTTAGTTATTACATCATCTTGTAAATTCTGAACAAGATAACACAATATGACTAATTATTTCTATACTTTGAAATTTTATGCACTCTTTTTACTTGGTATATATATTATTTGGTAGAAAAAATATTCCTTTCCTGAGGAAGATGAGTCGATTGTTCGTAATATTTGGGAAGATAAGGCTAGGATAGCTTTGAATCAACAATTGACACGAGCTCGCAAGAAAGCCATGTCAAAAGAAAACACTACAAATATTATAGATTGCCTTGATAAAGATCCTGCTTGGATAAATAATGACGACTGGAATCAAATGATCAAAGATGTTTGGTCCACCCCTGAATTTCAAAGGAGGTCTGAATCTGCTAGGAGGAATCGATTAACCAAAACAGATGGCAAAAAAAGCACTTATTCTAGAGGAACAGTGTCATTTGCATCATATCGAGCTAACATGGTAAGGATTATTTTTTTTATGCTTAAGATAATGAATTAAAAATTTTTATATTTATCTTTTATAATATTTATTAATCTTGAAAGCAAGAGAAAGCTAGTGAAAAAGAACCTCCATGGGATTATATCTTTTCAGCTTTGCATCAAAGTACTAAGCAGTCTGGTAGCTTCGTCGACAACAAGTCTAAAAAAGTGGTTGTATGTATTTTTATTTGATTATTTATTTATATAACTTAAGTATTATTTAACATTCAAATGAATTTATTATTTTATGTATTTTATTTGTAGGAAAATTATAAAATGGAGATGATTTCAAAGTATGGAACTAATCGGGAAAATCATCCTTTATTTGATAGAGAAGCTTGGTGTGTGGCTTCAGGAGGAGTTACAAAGGGTAGGGTATATGGTGCATCTCATATGCCAAAATCTATAGTTAGTACAAGTTCTTCATCACATTCCTACTCAGTGGAGTCATCATATCCCAGTTCATCGTATCGAGCATTGCAAAAGGACATAAAGAATAAAGAAGAGGACATAAAGAAAAAAGATGATTTCATTCTTGAAATGAAATGGTAGATGGATTCCATGAAAGAATATCTTGTGAACAATCTTGGATACCATGGTGGGGCATCAAATGTTGATCAAGGTATACCACCACCTTTGACCCCATCAATGCCGCCACCTATGGCTTCCCAGATAATGACACCTATGGGTCTCACATCTTAACCAATTTATCGACCTACACCTCGACCACTATATCCTGATCCATCTAGTGTCGATCCACAATATCATGGTTCATCTTCGCAACCAGCACTATGATTGTATCTTTTGTTGTTTCTTTTCATTGTATTTCGACTTATTTGTATTAATGCAAGTTTAACTAAATTTTTATAATATAAATATTATTTTTATTTCATTTTTTATTAGTTATACAATTATTTTTAATATTAATTTATGTTGGTTATATATATTATACAACTTTTAAAATATCCATAAATAATTAATTAAACAAATTAAAAGTCATTTTAATAAATAAAAAAATTAATTTAATAAAAATAATATAATCAGCAACAAATTCTCCGTTGCTGATTGTAAATAATTCATCAACCAGCAACGGATTTTCCATTGCTAATATATGCAATGGAAAATCCGTTGCTGGTTTGTTAGCATCGGATTATCCGTTGCTAAAAAATCAGCAACGACAAATCTGCATCTGATATTTGTCGTTGCTGATTCTTTAGCGACGGATTTTAGTATTATTTGTAATGGAGTAGTTAGTTGCTAATTACTATATTTTTTAGTAGTGACATGTTTCTTATTAGATATAAACCTCAACCATAAATTTTTACCAAACACATATCTAAATCCAACTAACCACACCTAACCGTATTTTTTTTAAACTACAACTATAAAAGCTACCTCAAAAACAAACAGCATCAGAACATTTTTCGAAATCCTTGCTTCTAATTAATGGAAAAGGAAATGCAATTTACAATGAACTCATCTTCCTTGTACATTTGTTCTGTTTTTAAAAGATAATCTATTTGGTTTTTTCACTAATTAATATACTTCAAATTAAGTTGTGGGATTAGCAAGAGGTGTAGTGCTTGCACGTGAGTAAAATTCTTCTAAGGTTGAATTGCAAGACTTTCGTTGTTAGAAAACAAATTCAACTCTCCGAGAAACAACAAGGATCAAACAAGAAAATACAATTCAAATTCAATTATTCCCATCATAAATACCTACTGGCAACCGTCGAATCCAAATTAACTTGGAAAGGTGTGGCAACAAGGCAAAAAATCACGGTTTCGTGCGTCTTGGATACACTCTATGGTACTTTAATTTGTTCTTTAAAAAAAAAATAGTAAAAGCTATATATTATCTACGAGTTTTTAATTGGCAATTAAGTTTATTGTTTATTGATAAATATAGGAACAATTTCATTTATATTCCAATACATATAATTTGTCTCTCAAGATATGCGCTTTATATATCTTTATATTTTTCAATTATATTCATTTATTTTTTAATTTTGTAATTCTCATTGCATTATTTACTAATTTATTGATGGTCTTGTTTATTATTTTCTTATCATAAATATCCTAAATTTTCTTGTGTTGTTTCCATAAAAAACATCTATAGTTGACGCTTTTTAATTTAAGAACCTTAACTATCTCTATTTTATTATTCTTTATATTGACTATAAACATGCGAAGCCTATATTCATCTGATCACGATATACTTTCTCCTTCTAACATATTAAATTGGTAAGAATATATAAAGTATTCATTATGTTCAGACAACTTGCAAAAGACCTTACTCGTGTAGGTTTTATGTAGTTTTATTGTACTATTTAGCTTTATTTTTATTCTTATTATATTCTCTCGATATATACCGGTAACGTATTGTCATCAATGTTTGCTAATAGATTTAGTGATAGAAAAATTCGGTTAATAAATATCATTGTAATATACTGTGGAAAAAAATTCAATATGTTTTCTTTTATAATCACTAATTTTCTAGCAGTGACATGCATACATGACCTCATATATCCAACTTGCAAAAAAAACCTTACTCGTGTAGGTTTTATGTAGTCCAGGCGCACATGGTTCAGTAAAAAGGAAAGGATGGGCAAACATGTGAGATTTTGCATCAGGAATCGGTTCCTTATAATGCACATCCATTGCCAAATTCTTTTGTTCCTCGTATTTGATTCCTTCTTCGCAATAATTCAAAAGCAACAAGGAAGATTCACATCCAATATATATATATATATATATATATATATATATGCCACCCTTTTGTCCATCCGCCCGTCCATTAACTTGAGTGTATATACGTGTGCTCGTTCATTCGATTCTGTACCTTTGACAGCCTGCCACGTCTTCTTACATGATCTCCTTGAGAGATAACCGACAAGTATTCTAGCAAAATCTGCTTTGTTTATCATGAGAAGAGAATGTTCCAAACAATATCTGATTGCGGCGGGCCGACGCTGGACTGAGTGGGCAGCTGAGTTGGATGGGTCAGATTATGAACAGAAGCAATAAAAAGCATGTGACACGTTGGAGTTTAGGCTTCCTTCCTTCGCTTGGGACAGCAACTGGAACATGTTCAATACTGACGTTGAGACTGAGATTTCATTGCTAAGCAAATACACTGCTACTTATGCCGTCTGAACGAAGAACGATTACAATGCTCGATCTGACGTTTAGCTTTCTCAATTTACAATGCTGTGGCGAAAGTGTTGAACGCCAGGCAGACAGAGGCTCGCGCCGTTGCTTGCTTGTAGGCCAGGGCTCTATACTTAGGGATCCTAATCACCATTTTCAACCAGACATCTTGAATATTCTGCTCATAATAAAATAAATGAGAAAACCTTATTCAACGCCGCGCTCTTTATTCTCTGTTTGTGAAAGCTTTTAGAAGGGGGCCCTTTTTTTATTGTGAATATTCTCTTCAATATCACTACATTAATTAGCTTCAACTAGGATTTTTTCAACCTTACAGATGAACTTGGAAGGATATGATCGTTGTTTTTAAAACAATCAACCACGATAAAATGTTAACGGCTATATATTAGTTGAAACTAATGAAAGAATGAGAAGAAACCCTACCGCCTTATGTGTATGCTGCTATATATCAGTTTTAAGTACACAACTCATATGGTAAGTACTCCTGTAATATTATACCTCAAGTAAGAGATACAATTCTATCTATATTGATATATAACCTATACTGGAATACATTAGCTGCACTGTGTGCAGCATACATTGAAACTGATGATGGACAAGCCTCTCCTAGTGTAGGTGGTCCAATGACCATTTAGACAATGGTTCAAGGCACTCACTTAACAAAATGTTTCAAGAATAATTAAGATATAGTTGTCAATTATACTTTATAAAATAAAGAAGGTTTTCACTTAACAAAAGACTTCAAGTAGAAAATAAAGATTCAGGACTATTATAGAATGTATAGCATGCATATATCAGAATATAAAATTAATATAAGATTATTCTAATGTTGTAATCCCTACAATTACTGTAGTGTTCTGCTGCATATATATAAATAGGAAGGTTGGCTAAGGCATAACCTAACATATTCTATTATTCTCAACTTGGTATCAGAGCCGCAAACCCTAAAAATTAATTAACCTACTTCTCTCACAACCTCCCTTCTTCAATGGAACCGCCGCCACATACATCTTCCTCTACTGCAGCACCAGCAGTCCAGCCTTTTTCTCCAGCAGTGCAGCCCTCCTCTCCTACAGTGCCTCCTCTGCTCTCCTCTGCTGCCTCACCACCTGGCTTCTCCTCTGCCATGGCTGGTGAACACCTCCTCTTGTAGCCCACGTCTGATGCAGCTGCTGTCTCTGCTGCCGCAAGCATTATCTCCCTTTCTCACACTCATTAAGTCATCTCCCTCAAATTAACAAACACCAATTATTTATATTGGTGTATGCAGATGCTGCCGTATCTCCTAGGCCAAGGAGTTTTTTGTTTTGTTGATGGCTCCAACACATGTCCACCTTCAAATGTTCTTGCCGGAGATGGTATCTCTCTTCAGGTAAATCCGTTCTTTCTTCACTGGAAACAACAGGACCAACTCATTCTGAGTGCTCTTCTTTCCTCCCTATCTATGGAAGTTTTGCATCTTGTTGTTGGCTGTCAAAGCTCTTATTCAGTTTGGCGCCCTCTTGAGCGCGCTCTTGCTTCCACCTCCAACTCTCGTATTATGCAACTTCACGGCTCTCTTCAGGATCTTCGACAGGGTGATGAATTAGTAACTCAATTTATGCAAAAAGCTAAGGCCTTATTTGATGAATTGGTCGCTGCTAGCCGGCCAGTTTCGCTTAAAGATTTCAATTTATATGTGTTTCGTGGTCTTCGGGGAGAGTTTAAAGACTTAGTTACAAGTTTTATTACCAAGGCGGAACCTTTATCATATGCAGATCTTCATAGTCATCTCCTCACGTATGAATTTCTTCACAAATCTTCAGCTACCATACATGCTCCTCTGCTGCCCACACCCAGCAGCACTCCATCATCTGCCCTTGTTGCGCAGCGCCAGACCTTTGGCAATTCTGGCCGTAGCAGGGGCCGCTTCAATGGTGGTTGGCGTCCCAATCAGTCCAGCAGCAGAGGCAACCGGTTTGCTGGCTCCATACCTAATCACCGCAGCTTCCAAAACTCCTCCTTCGGTGACAGTCGGCAGGGTTCATAGCAGGGCTCTTGGCAACGCAATAGAGGGCAGAATCCACGCTGCCAATTGTGTCAGAATTTCAGCCATACAGCCTACTGCCAATCTGGTGCAGTGCAATCTCTCCTCAACCGGTTCTGTTGATTGGTTTTCGGATACCTGTGCCAATCAACACATCACACCTGATCTTGCCACCTTGACTACTTCAGAACTATATCTTGGTAATGATAATTTGCATGTTGGTGATGGTAAGGGCCTCCCTATATCTCATGTTGGTCATACAAAAATATATACACCACATCGTTCTTTCACCTTATCTAATGTTCTTCATGTTCCTGCAATCACAAAACCTCTGCTCTCTGTTCAGAAATTTTATCTTGAGAACATGCTTATTTTGAATTTCACCCTCGTGTGTTTTATGTCAAGGATCTCAACACCCATGAAGTCCTTCTCTCATGTCAGAGTAAAGATGGTCTCTATGCCCTGACCAGGTCTTCCGTCACGTTAGTTCCTCAAGCCTATTGGTCTTCATGCACTTCTGCCTCTATCGATTTATGGCATCGTCGACTAGGTCATCCTATTTCATGTATTTTTCAATTGTTAATCTTGAAAAATAAGATCATTTGTAACAACAAACATCTTAATTTTCAATGTCAAAGTTGTCCTTTAGAAAAATCATCGCGTTTGTTTTTAGGACCTACGGATCACAAAACTTCTGCTCCGTTTGAATTAATTTTTAGTGATGTATGGGGCCTTGCTCCTCTCTTTTCTTCAGATGACTATCGTTATTTTGTTATCTTTGTTGATGCCTATACTAAATATGTATGGTATTATCCTCTCATTGCCAAGTCTAATGTGTACTCTGTGTTTCATCAATTTCAGACTCTCGTTGAACGTCAATTTTAAGTAAAAATAAAATCTGTTCAAACTGATTGGGGCGATGAATACCGAAAATTATCTATATTTTTTCAGACCATTGGTATTCATCATCGTCTAATTTGTCCCCACACTCATGAACAAAATGGCACCGTAGAGCGTCGTCATAGGCATATTGTGGAAACAGTTCTTACTCTTTTAGGGCAATGCAAAGCACCTTTTTGATTTTGGAATTATGCTTTTGAAACCTCTGTTTATCTTATAAATCACATGCTTACTCCTTTTCTTGCCCATCGCTCTCCGTTTGATTGTTTATTTCAACGGTCTCCTGATTATCATTTTTTTAGTACTTTTGGGTGTCTTTGTTTTCCTTTTCTGCGTCCATATAATAATCATAAATTGGATTTTCGTTCCTCTCCATGTGTTTTTTTTATATAGTTCCTCGCATCTTGGTTATCGATGTTTTGATATTGCATCTCACCGTATTTATATTTCTCGTCATGTCTGTTTCCATGAACATGTGTTTCCATTTGATAATTCTGAACAGATTGCAAAGGTCTCCACCACACCCCACCCGCTAATGTCACCCTCCCAATTTTGTTAACCACCCACCTCCACCAGCCACCCAAACAGCCCACAACACTCAGCTCTGCCACTCCAAATAACCACCCGGCCACAGCCCCCAACCATCCCTTGGCCATCATCTCATGCTTGTATATCTAACCCTTATGATGTAGGTTCAGTTAATCAATTGGTCTCATCTCCTCATGGTCTTGGGGCGCTCTCTAGTCCCTCCTCCACTTCGCCCACCCTGGCCAGTATTCCTGCAGATTCAATCTTTGCCTACAGCCCCTCCTCTACTGACAGTCCTGTGATTGAGGTTGCTTCTTCATCATCATCTCCCACAGGTCTACAACTTATGGTTGATTTATCTTCTTATCAGCTGTCATAGGTCTCCTCATTACCACCATCTTCCCCTGCGTCTCCACCGGCACGCAGCAGACATCCTATGACTCTCAGACCGCGGCAGCCGAAGACAGCAAATCTGGTTGCTTCTGCTGCCGCCACCTCTACCTCCACACGAGTACTGCATTCTCCCTCTTCTGAGCCTTTTGCATTTTTTGATGTTGACCGGTATGCGGTTTGGCATAATGCTATGTGTGATGAGATCGCCACTTTGCGCACAAATCGCACTTGGTCTTTGGTTCCATTTCATCCTTCGATGAACATTGTTAGCAGTAGATGGGTATATCAGATCAAACGTCGTGTTGATGGTAGTATTAAGCGCTATAAAGCGCGCCTTGTTGCTAGAGGTTTTACCCAGCAGAAAGGTACTGATTATTCTGAAACCTTCAATCCAATTATTAAGCAGGCCACTATCCGATTGGTTTTCTTTATTGCGGTTTCGTGAAATTGGAAGATTCATTAGCTTGATATTCATAATGCCTTCCTCAATGGTGTTCTTACTGAAGAGATCTACATGAAACAGCCTTCAGGTTTCGTTGACTCTTCTTTTCCATCTCATGTGTGCAGATTACACAAATCATTGTATGGTTTGAAACAGGCACCGAGAGCATGGTACACTCGTCTAAGTGATTTTTTGCTCTCCATCAGTTTCCGAGCTTCCAAGGTTGACACCTCCCTATTTATATTATCTGATGGTACTAATATCTTTTATCTTCTGGTGTATGTTGATGATATTCTGCTTACGAGTAGCAACTCTGCTATGCTTTATCACCTTATACAGTTACTCAGCTCTGAGTTCAAGCTTCATGACTTAGGTGTTGTTCACTACTTTCTGGGTATTCAAATTCAGTCTACCGGTATGGGTTTAATGTTGCGTCGACATAAATATATTCTTGACATCCTCACCCGAGTTAGTATGACTTCCTGCAAACTCGTTGATACTCCAGTCTCCCTTTCGAAAGTCACTTTATTACCGAATCACTCATTCTCTGATCCTACACGATTTCATCAAATCATGGGCACTCTTCAATATCTTACCTTTACTCATCCCAGATATATGTTTTGCTGTTAACAGAGTCTATCAGTTTATGCATGCTCCTATAGATTCTCATTAGGCTGTTGTTAAGCGTATTCTATAGATTCTCATCTTATGGTTTTCATATCACTCGAGGCTCCTCTTTTGCTCTACATGGCTTTACATATGCAAATTGGGCTGGTAGTATTGATGATCACAAGTCAACGGGTGGCTATCTTGTCTTTTTTGGTCAGACGCTAATTTCTTGGAAATCTAGCAAGCAACGCACGGCTGCTCGCTCCTCTACTGAGGCTGAGTATAAAGCCCTTGCTGATGGTACCGCTGAAGTCATTTGGCTTCAATACTTGTTAACAGATTTGCAGGTTCCCTCAGTCTCTGCTCCTACTATTTGGTGTGATAATCTTGGTGCTACCTATCTCTCAGCCAATCCTATCTTTCATGCTCGTACTAAGCATGTTGAAGTGGATTATCACTTTGTCCGTGATTGCGTTGCCAAGAAAGAGATTTAGATTTGTTTTGTTCCCTCTCGGGATCAACTTGTCGATGTCTTCACTAAACCGCTTCCTATTGCATCATTTACTGCTTTTCGGTTCAAGCTTCGGGTTGATCCCCCACCCTCAGCTTGAGGGGGCATATTATAGAATATATAGCATGTATATATCAGAATAGGAAATTAATATAGGATTATTCCAATGTTGTAATCTCTACAGCTTCTGTAATGTTCTGCCGCATATATATAAATAGGAAGGTTGGCTAAGGCACAACCTAACACATTCTATTATCTCAACTAGGACCCCATTTGCTAGACATCATAAAAAATAATAAAAAATGTTTTAAATATTTTAAAAAACTCTATTCATAATCTTGCTCAAGCCACATTCACCTTAAGCCGACTCTAGTAGGAGTCGATGTTCGAGTTGGTTTAGGACTTAATTAGTTTCCTAACATCCATATGTAAGCTCATATTGAAAGGCATAACATGTAGCTTGTCTTTCAATTCTAGAACCGAAAGAAACTGAGCACATTGTTGATAAATGTGCTCACTATCTAATTAGGTTGCTTAATACCTCTGGAAAATTATAGTCTTCCCAAGGCTCGGATGGTTGGAAGATATAAGGGATTGAGTTTGAATAATTAGAACAACCATAAAAACAAGTCTTATAAAAGAGTAAGGAACTCACTAATGCCTAAGTTAGTTTAGGTAGGAGATATAAGTCTTATAATTAAGGCTATGTATGTAAATGTATTTATTTGTAGAGAATATTCAAGTTTGACCAATAGAAAGAATATAAAGTTTTTTCTCTCTTAAAAGATGACTTATTTTTGAGTTCAAGGCGAATTATATAATTTTGAACCAAAATGATTGTGTCCATACAAGAGTAATATGATCAATGTATCTACCTCTATAATTTTAGACTACTTAAAGATAAAGGTCCAGTGTGACAACTACCTATTAAAAATGCAACCCTAGTTTTGGATTTTATAGATTATGTACTACTAATGATGATAACAAGATCAATCTCTCATTAGTGGTACACATTCTAAGAGTCAAATAGGTTAAATCATCTAGTTAGCTAAACAACATCGAAGTGACTAATCATGTTGGTAGATCTATATAAAGTTAGGAGTTTTTTTTTGTTTATATCAAAAATAAACATCTATATATCAATAAAATAAGAAAAGTAATTATTCATATTTAAATAAAGAAAAAAAATTAAATCAATGATGAACAATAAAATCAACTAAGCTGGAAGAATCCTAATCTACCTAAGATAATAGTAAGTGTTGGCTAGTCAACTAGGAGTTATGATCACAAAAAAATGATGAATTACTTAAGTTTGGATTCAAGTGAATGACCAGAAGTTTGAATCCAATTTGGATTGAGAATTCTCAGTAGGATAAAACTAATTAGAGTTATATATTAGCCTAAGGGAATTAATAAAGAAGAATTTTAGCTTATACTAGGATACAATATGCCTCTTTATCTAATATAAGACACTTGTATAGAATTACAATTACATGTGTTATTTTATATCAATTAAAAGAATAAGAATTAAAATTGAATTCAAAAATAAACATTCAAAAAAATAAAAAATAAATTTAATAAAAACAAATTAAATGAAAGGTTATGTGGTACCAGTGTTTGTCATGTAAACATTTTGAAAGTTTATATTTGGGAAAGTTTATTTGTCAAGCACTAAAATCAGTAACAGAACACATATGATGATTAATAGTGAAGATGCCTCTCCCCTTCATTGTGGGGTTTGCGGGGATCATTTTCTGATTCCACCTCCTGACAGATGCCTCTCTCCTTGGGTAGAACCCTCGTTGCTAACTCACTGGAAACCCAATTTAATTCTATTACAGCATCCTTACAGTATATTATATTTGGTGCTTTTTAATCCAATATTTGATGGGTGCTTTTAATTCGCTTCACTAGAAACCCAATTTCTATTACAATGTCATATTAATATATTTTTCTATGGAAAGGCGAAGAATATTATATTGAGACGTCTAGCAACGACCCCATCTTTTCACAAATCTTTGTGAAGGCTAATATTCAATCCTTTGCAAGGAACCCCCATCACCCAATATAGAAAGGCGAAGAATATTGATATTTTTTTATAATTTTATTTATTTATTTATTTTTCAATTTTTTCGTACAACATTTTATTATATTTAATTTGTTTATTCAACTTTAGTTTGTATTCTATATAGATTACTATATTATTTTCGACAGCTTCCAATAAGCAAGCTTAGACTGATGTTTGGACTATTCTTAAGTATACTCGTATATATATATATATATATACTCTCTCTGTCTCTCTCTCTTTTCACGTCCCAAAGAAATCAAAATGGAGGTGTTTAACAAAGAGCTAAAATATACTGATATCCAATTTCAGTTCTCATTCCCATCTCGTTCTTTACATTATCTTCATTTCGCAGGGGAATTTTTTGTTGATTTGAAAGTCAAAGACAGCAGCGGCAAGCTTCGGGTGATTCGTTGCAGGAAGAGAAATGGAGATTACGACAAGCCAGTAGTGCTGTTTATAGGCTGGCTTCAATTTGTTGCCGACTATGGACTGAGAGTTGGTGACAGGGCTGTTCTTCTTCGTGAGGATGACCATCGCCTCGGGTCACAGTTCAGGATTGAAGCAAAGAGAAAAATCATCTTGTTTGGCAAGGAGGTTGGGGTGATGTCCCTCGAGCTAACTAGTTATTATTTGCATGTTCGAGCGGGCATGTATATATACATGCACAATAGAGAGATCCAAGCGTGGTGTGCTTCCTTAAATTCATGCTATATATGTGCTTCTGCTTGATTGTATTAATTGCTGTTCTTGATTGCCTTTATATATATATATATATATGATTTTTAAATTGATGCATTTATTTATGGTATTTGTTGTATGTTTAAAGCAAGATTAATAGGTTGACAAATAAAAAATAATTGTGATCACAACCCAATTATTTTTATGTCTACAATAATGTTTGTGTGCGTTTTAAAAATACATTTAATTTGAAAAAAATATTAAATTAATGTTTTTTTAATGTTTTTGATGTGATAATATAAAAAATATAAAAAAAAATATTTTAATATATCTTCAAACAGAAAACCATTCTAACTATACGGAAAGTATTTGAATGTGTTTTTTTTAAAAAAATTTATAATAATAATTATAGTATGTCCAGGGCTTGATTTTCAAAATAAAAAAAGAAACACGAGATAATGTTAGTTACAAGGACACCATGGACACACGTTATGAATCAAAGTCTACGTTTGATTTCAAAAACACTTTTAAGATTCACGTTTGCAATGTGAATCTCAACAGAAGGAGAAGCCTCCGGTTTCTTGTATTAAATTTGAGCATGCACCGTCCGCCTCTTGATATTACACTTTGGTGGTAAATATATCATGCCAGCCCTAATTGTTTATATATATATATATATATATATATATATATATATATATATATTACAAAAGAGTGAGTGATATTGAGATCTTTTTTTAAAACAAAAGGAAGGATATTAAGTTATAATTTCTTCTAAGTATATATTTGATAATGTAATATATGAGTTCTTATATAAGTGTATTTAAACAGGAAAAAAAAAAGAATGCTTTTTTCTATATTTTTTAATGGTTTTGACTATATATTAAAACTAATAAAAAAATCATAAATTGGTGCCCTTCCAGTAAAAATATTCTTTAAAATATTCAAAATGATTATATATAAGTGTAGATCAAGACCCTTCTAATTTGTTTTTGATTTGGCTTGATTTTGGGATTTTAAATTTATAAGAGGGTGTTTAAAGCTTCAAAATATGTTTATTCTAGTTTTTAGGATTTGTTTTCAAGGTGTTTATATTTTTTAAAAAAATCAAGTTGAAAAATAAGTTTTTGAGATACTAATACTAGAGTAAATGACTCATTCAATAGTTGAAAGATAAAGTTAACCCTATATATGCAATTTTATTCCTTTTATTTATTCAAGTTATCTTTCTTCTAGTATTTACATCTTTATTCATAAATTTTGTTTACTTGCTTTCTTGCTTTATTTACTAGTTTTTAATTAATTGTTCTTTCATATCTATTCTTCTTTTAGTATTCTTAGGATATAAATACTTTTTTCTTAGACTTAAAACCAATTGCACAACAATTATAACAAAGCAAGAGAGAATTAAACTCAGTTTGGAAAAGATAAAGTGGGATATTATGAAGGGGTTCTTGGAAACCAAGCATCAAGTCATCTACGATTTTATATATGATGTTGCTTGTTATAGGAAGATATTAGCAAAAGTAGTAGAAAATAAGATATTGAGGGGAACTTACCTAATTAAGAATTTGAATCACATTTAAAAACTCATTCAATGACTAACTTAGGCTCTAATGGGGAGTTTAAAGTAAGACCATTTAAACTCCATGCATTAAGAATGCTTAAAAAGAGGCTAGAAAACCTAGTATCATGGAAGCAAACTCTACCAAAGTAATCTATGATAGCAAGGAATAATATTTTGATATAAAAAAAACCAAAGAAATATTCAACCAGTTAATAAATAAGGGGAAATCAAGCTCCTTAGAAACCATAAAGTATTTTTTTTTACTTATTAAATTAATGGGAAAAGGTACTCTAAATGGCATGATTTATGTACATATGATAGTAACTGTTACATTATCTTTAAGAATCAAATATAGAAGCTATTAAAATCTAATTGCATTCACCTTTAGGACAATAAGATGAATGTTGATAACAATCAATTTCTCAAAGCAAAATCAATAATAGCTACCTATAAGATAGAAAAACTCTTTAATAAATTAGAATTATCAAAGGTATACCTGATCAACTATGATATAGATTGGAGTTTTTCATGGATACTAATTTCAAGAAAAATTATAAAGACAACGATAAAAAAACAGGACATACCATCTCGTGAGGTATACAAATGTTTAGCCTAATATACCATCCTTCCAAAAGGTGAAGACTTGGGGGGGAAACTGAGCAAGTGATGTCTAAAAAATAGGACAAAACATTTAGGCCTAAAAGACCAACTAATAATTATTGGCATAAACACCAACCATAATAGAAACCATCGAAACCCAATGATTAAAAGGATGATGACCTTATCAGCAACCATCATCTTCTAGATTCGAAAAGGAGATGGAAACAAGGATAGTTGTTCAAAGTTTAATTTAGGAGAATACAACACATAAATATATTAAAAAGGAAAGGTGAAGCAAAACCATATGCCTTACCAAGAAAATAAGGTTTGGATGTTAAACATACCAGTAAAGTGGCCCAAGACATGATTAAAAAAAATCATAACATTTTATAACACATAAACGATATTAAAAAAATTTTTTAATATATTTAAAATTAACATAAAATTACACCTGCGATGCAAAGTAGGTGATAAAACAAATAATCATAAAAAAGCAGTGAGTTTTTACATAAGTGTTTGTTTTTGCATAATAATTTTTTAAAAAATTGTTTTCAACATGAGAAAATATTAAATTGATATTGATATATCAATATATTTTAAAATGCATGATGAATGCTAGTGCATCAACTTTCACTTTTATCGTAACAAAATAAATGGAGTTCTAAATTTTTCTCATTTTTCTGCATCAAGGAACAACCATTGATTAAGAAATATTCGTGTCGAGGCCAATTTGACAAGCTAGTAACTTGTATCTACATTTTACTTATATTTTTTCTTTTAACGAATTGTACACACACACACACACAAAGGAAATCATTAAAACAATCTGATGTGAACAAATAACATGTATATACAAGATTAACATGCCTTACCAAGATATGTTAATAACGTATATACTATGTATATGAGTGTATTTAGGCTCCGTTTGTTTGCAGGAAAGTTGTTTCCTTTTGGAAAGTGAATTCCGGGGAAAGTGAATTCCTGGAAAGTGAATTCCGGGAAAGTGAATTCCGATGTTTGGTAGTGTTATGGAAAATGAACTGGAAAACACTTTCCAGTGTTTGGTTATGTTATGGAAAAGAAACTGGAAAATAATTTATTAATAAATTAAATTTTTTTTCAAGTTTATCTAATATATATAAAATATTTAATATAAATATTTAATCACTTACAATAAAAGAATGAAATCTAAAAAGTACAATGATGAATTTTTTTTATTATAATAAATATTCATACATAGCTTATTTTATAAAATATAACTAAATATATCATATCATATTATATAGAAATAAGCTTGTGAAATATTTTTTAAGTAAAACCTATTACTATATTTTTTTCAATTTTAAAAGCTTAAAATAGGTTTTTTTTTTTTCATATGAAGAAAGCCAAATTAGTTTATGGTAAGAGTTATATATTTGGGGTATTTTTTTTTTGGTATGAAGTTTTTTTAAAAAGATAAATAGATTCAAAAAATATTTTGATGGGTTTTTTGGATAAATATTTTTTTTTACGAGTAAAGGCAATTATCCCTTTAATATCCCTTTAATATATATCGAATAAGCATCAAGAAATAAATATAAATATCTAACATCAAACAAAATCATGCATAAATATTAAGTTTCGATGTCATATACATACATATTAGTTCAAATTACAAACATAAATATGCTAGACCGAATTAAACAAGTAAACATACTTGTCAAATAACAAACATAGTCTGAACCCAAATTTTAAACATAGTCAAACCATCTTAGCAAGCAGGCCTGTAGTAGTGTTGGTTCACAAAATTCTGAACCCAAATTTTCCTCAAATTAGCATTTTTTGCCATAAATGCTTTTGCCAACATTTCATTTTGGACCAAATGATCAAATGCCTCCCCAAGAGTGATCTCATCAAAGCCTTCAATTTTCATGACTTCCGCATATAACGCATTAACATCAAGTTGATTTTTGCTGAGGCTTTGAATTGCAAGTGCTACATCTCCAATCTGTTTAGACAACTTTTCAACACCATCATCTTCATATATGCGATTTCTCTTCCTATGTTGCCTCTTTTGCGTACTAGAGGAAGATGTCTCTTTTCCCTTAGAAGTTTCTTCATATTCCCCTTCATTTTCAATTGAAATTGATTGCTCTTCAGTGTTCTCTTCCAAGTTGACATCAGCATATGATTTGGCATAATTTCCGGTTGCCATATCTTTTCCAACAACAATTGTCATTGCCTTGTACATGTCAAGTTTTTTGTTGAGATACTTGTCATGATTGGGATGTGCCTGTTCATAAAGTTTAGAATACGAAATTTTTTAGTTCCTTGTATAACATTTTGGAAACAAAAGTAAATATAAAAATTACAAAGAGTATAATATTTATCATACCTTCACTTCTTCATCATAAACATCTTTCGAAACTGTAATCATCTTCAAACAATCATCCCAACCAAAGCCACTTTTATTTTTAAGCTTGGTTATTATTCCCCATTCTTTTTTCACAGTTTTGAGATGATTGTCAACATGTTTAGGCTCGCATTGAACGTTGAACTTTTGACTAATTTCGGTAGCCACCTTAACAAAAGATTCTGCTCTAAAGGTGGAAGAAGGTTTGTTTCCTTTAAGTGCCTCCTCAGCTAATATCTCAAGTAGCATGTGAGACATAGGCTTAGACCATGTAAAGTGTTTGCCCTTGCATTTTTCATTCTGTGTGGTACTCATTTCTACAAAAAAAAAGGTTACAAATTTATACAAAATATAATCATTCAATATTTAGATTTAATAAATTAAATATAAAAACTACAATTAATATTTAAAAGAGAATACATAAAATACATAAG
Source organism: Populus nigra (assembly GCF_951802175.1). NCBI lineage: Eukaryota > Viridiplantae > Streptophyta > Magnoliopsida > Malpighiales > Salicaceae > Populus > Populus nigra. The sequence goes on along the minus strand of NC_084866.1, from coordinate 7,729,564 downwards.
AAATTATAATAAAGTCAACAAACAATCCAAATACATAACAAAGATAATACAAACTCAAGCAAGACATAATAAAAACAAACATATATAATTAACACTCAATTACTAGTTTCTTTGAGTGTTATAATCATTCCACATGGTTGATGCAATCATTTCTCTTTTTGTTATCCACTCCCTATTCTCTTCCCTCTCCTCCCGTTGACTTAAGTTGATTGTTCGTCTAATTGGTTCACTTTCCGAACATATTTCTTCCATAAGAAAGTCATTTGGATCAACTCCCATAATGTGATTATGAATAATACAACATGCAAGCACAACATCTACTTGTGTTTCATAAGACCAAAAAGACTTTCCATCAATTGATCTAAAACGACTCTTCAAAATACCAAACCCTCGCTCAATAGCAGTTCTCAAAGAAGAGTGTCGAAGATTAAATAGCTCCTTTTCATTTTCTGGTGAATGTTCAGTAAACTCGTTCAAGTGATATCGAACTCCACGAAAAGGAGAAATGATTCCTTTTCGAATACCGTAACCAGCATCACCAAGATAATATTTCCCTACAAATTAGAAAAAAAAACCTATTACTATCTTTAGCTAATTAAATATTTTATATGTTTATTGCATATAATAAATACTTTATTATATACCTTCTGGAATTTTTAGACCACTAGGTCTTGATAATGCATCGCCTAAAACCCGTGAATCATGTGCACTTCCTTCCCAGCCAGCTAAAACATATATAAACTTCAAATCAAAAGTTATAGCTGCTAAAACATTTTGTGTTGTTCCTTCTTTTCGACCTCGAAACTTTCCTTGAATCTCAACAGGAACATTTGCAGGAACATGGGTACCATCAATTGCTCCCACGCAATCCTATATAAATATGAAAAAATAATTTATAACCTTTTCTTCTAGATGTAATTAATTAATGTATAAAAATATTGGTATTGTTCTCATACCTTAAAATAAGGATAAAATCTTCGATTATTCAATATCTCTGCGGGAACTGTATCGCCTGGGTCTTTAATTAGGTGTTTGTATAACTTAAGAACTGCTTTTAAAACAATTCTAAAGTAACGATGGATAGTTTCAACAGACCTATAGTATATACCACTAATAAAACGAAATCTTTGGTTTTGACCTACAATTTGTAAGAACACAATTACTTGCTCCCTAATAGACACATTTTGAGTCGATCTTAATAAGTCATGACTTGTGAGAACATCACACAATTTATATAAGACAACTGGTTTCATACGAATTTGTTCAACGCAATGTCTATCACCTCGATTCAAAATGCTATCCATATAGAATTCTCGTTGAGCAATGGCATTTATACGTGGTTCTCTTGGTATATAATTTCTATTTCTTTCTTGTTCAATAATAGCTACCCCTGTCGCTATCACAGTTACAGCTGCTCCCATACATGCTGCATGAATAATCTTACTATCCATAACAAAAAAGTGAAGTTTTCTGCTAACAAAACCTAAAAATTTGGGGAAATAAACATTAAAAAAGCATATAAAATACTTACATAATCAATATAATAAATTATGCTCAAAAAAGCTGATTCCCAACACAAACAATACCTTAAAAGAAATAATTATATAATGAATTCTGTATCCTAAAACAAACAATATAATAATTTATTAATAAATACTGTATATAAATATTTAATAGCCTCAAGTTTTCTATCCAAGCCAAATCAGTTTTTTATAACTGTGTAATATTCCTACCCAACATCAACGCATGTAATATTTCACTGTCTAAAATATTTCTACCCAAAACAATTCCCATTTCACTACTGTGCAGCATCATCAACCGTTGATAAATATAGTCAAACCATATACTCTTCACTTATCAAGCTTATAACCCATATCTCCACCCGGCTTAACCACTGTCAAATATTTCAACCTCCTAACAACGGGTATAATATTTCACAGTCAAGATTTAGCCAAACCAATTCCCATTTCATCATCAGCATCATCACACACACACACATCACGCCTAGAAAGCACAGGAAATGCACAACGCAGAGGAAACACATATCATCAATTCATCAACAGAGAAGGAAAATCACATCGGGTGGGTCGGGTTCTACTGGAAGAGAAGCAATTGAAGAAAAGGAGATGAAGAGATGGAGGGGAATTAAAAGCATATGTGTTCGATTACACAAAAGGAGAAACAGAGCATGGGTTTGCTGTGTTTTTTTCACAGAAACCAAACACAATGTTTTGTTTGGTTTCTGTGAAAAAAACACAGCAAACCCGATTCTGTGAAAATAGCATAGAATGGGAAAAATGGGTTTGGGTTTGCTGGGTTTGGGTTTGCTGGGTATGGGTTGCTGTGTATGGGTTTGCTATGTTTGGTTTCTGTTAAAAATGCAGGGGTTTTGATTTTCTGTGTATGGGTTGCCCGGCGAAGAGGTGGATCGGCAGGGAAGGAAACGGGGCTGAAGGGCGCCTTTGGCTTAACAAAATAATGGGTTTTTTTGCGTTTGCTGTGCTAGCAACAGTGGCGAAAACGCAGGAATGGTTTGGGCGAAACGAAGGAATGGTTTGGGCGAAAGGAAGGAATGGTTTGGTTTTTTGTGTATGGGTCCTCTGTTTGGTTTCTGGCAACAATTCTGGGTTTGCTGTGGCTGGGTTTTTTTGCGTTTGCTGTGCTAGAAACAGTGGCGAAAACGCAGGAATGGCTTGGGCGAAACGAAGGAATGTTTTGGGCGAAACGAAGGAATGGTTTGGTTTTCTGTGTATGGGTCCTCTGTTTGGTTTCTGGCAACAATTCTGGGTTTGCTGTGGCTGGGTTTTTTTGCGTTTGCTGTGCTAGAAACAGTGGCGAAAACGCAGGAATGGCTTGGGCGAAACGAAGGAATGTTTTGGGCGAAACGAAGGAATGGTTTGGTTTTCTGTGTATGGGTCCTCTGTTTGGTTTCTGGCAACAATTCTCTGTTTGTTGTATGGGTTGCTTCCCACGGGTTTGAATTTACACAGAGCATGGGTTGCAGTAAAATTAACAAGATAAACAAGGAAAAAAACACAGCAAATATATCACAAGACATGCCATTATAACAACAGAAAAATAAAAAAGATGAAAGACATAAGATAATAAATAGACATTTGAACGAAAAAAATTTACCTGGAAGAAAGCTGTGAGAGATGCTTCCAATCGATCTGGGTAAATTATTTGGGAGAGAATGAGAGTTTAGGGATTTGTTATATTTTAGGAGAGTGCACGTTTTGTTAAAGAGAAAGGAAAGTGTTTTCCTTAGAATAAGGAAAGGAAAACACTTTCCTGGCATAAAGGCTTTTGTTTTCCTTTGACCAGAATTAAGTTTCCTTTGACCATTTTTCTTTGGGTGCACCAAACATGGGAAAGTGGGGAAAATAGTTTCCAGGAATTCATTTTCCTGGAAACAAACAAGGCATTAATACAGTTATTCAAAGTGATGATTAATCTTTATATTATTATTTTGATATTTAGTTTTAATAAAATTATGTCTGGGTTTGAAGCTTAGCATAAGCAAGGCAATCTTAAGAGTGTCTTGACCTATATGTCAATTATGTGCTCAAATTTGGATTGTAACATGATTAAAATTCACTAAATTTATTGAAAATATATATTTTGGGATTTTTTCTATTTTTTGGATATATTGTAGTATGATGGTATAATTAATCAAGGATGATATGCTTCCCATCCATTTCTTCCATGAAAGTTTAAGCATTGCAGCCTTTTCTTAGCATATGAACTTAGATGGGAACAAGATTAAGAAATGAAAGGGTCTGGCTATTACATTCATGCACTAGTATAAATTCAACATGGAAGCAACACTTGACTGGTCAAGCTTGTATACAATGGAAAAGGAAGGCCAAATAATCGGTGAAAGCATATATCTGGTGTTGGAGAGAAATGGTTATCGTATCCAAAAACCTCTCTTGAAAAAAGAATTGGTCTCTTTCTTTATGAATACCTTCAAGAGTTTATTATATAAAGCATTTGTTGGGAAATAGATTTACTTGTTTTGTTGATATTGTATAACATTCAAGTTGATCATCCACTCATATTTATTTATTCATAATGATTTCAGGTCACTTTGATATACATAGTATATATAAGATCCATTTTACTTTATACATCTAAGTAATGTTCTGTGACCATCCAACATCACAACGCAAATATACAATTCAACTTATCTTCTATTTCCCACACATTTCTTCACTTATATATGGCCCACATTTTGCTTCATGTTTGGCCACCGTATATAACCTTCATTGCCTTATGTTCAGGGTACATAAATAGCCTTTAGTATATCACATTTAACTATTGAAATAACCTTTGTTTCATGAACTATCGAACCATTAATTAGCCACCATTCACATCGCATTTGGTGGTTTAACCAATTATTGTTCACATTATAATGGGTTGTCATAGCAACCCCCATTTACACCTAACATAGGTTGCCAAATAGCCACCATTTTCACTTGAAATGAGTCACCAAATTTGTTACTATGTTTACTTACAATGGGTTATTAAACAACTTTTATTTTACCTTATAAAGAGATACCATTACAGCCACCATTCCTTTCATGAATGGGTTGTCAAAAAAATCTCTCTTCTCATTGTTATAAGGTTTTTCTTATTGTTACAATTCAATCTACTCTTAGCTTGTTAAATCATTTACCATCACAGTTTATTATCAAATACTCACTATTCCATCATCAATGGAATGTAAAACTAGTTGTCATTCACTTTATAAATGGTCAACTAACAATCATTTCTCGTGTTATTAATAGACTGTTGCATCAAACATCATTTGTTACCTCAATTATAAAATTTGTCAGTTTTAATCTAGTCCCTTTTTTTTCTTCACTATTATAAGAATTGGTCACACCTTTTTTCCCTAAACATCCAAATTCCAACTCGATATCATATCTTAGTCTCCTTCCATCATTTTCCATAAAAATCAATTCCTTTTCTTTGGTTTCACAATATCTATTTTGCATTTACTTCAATGTTATCAACCCTTAATTCACCGTCTTCACAACCTATTATGGGCTTCTCATCCTTAATAGCCCTTCTCTGCTCTTCCGCTCCACTATACAATCTTGATATTAGTAGACTTAATATCATTAGTCACCACTATCATGGTTGACAAATCAAACAATCTCAATATTAGTTTAGACTAATATCATTAGTTACTATCTCATAATAGACTAATCACCCAAAACTGATATCAATATCAATTAATATCATTAGCCTCCAACTCGTGGTAGACTAATAAATCATTCTTAGTATTTATAGTAACTAATATCATTAGTCTTTATCTTGTGGTTCACTAATCAATGTTGATATTAGCATTAGTTAATTTATCTCAATCCAAGTTCATTTCCTTCTCTTATAGGCTGAAAGTAGACTTTTAATTTTCATGGAATTCCTTTCAGATTTTTCCAATTTAAGGGTCATTATAACATGTTTTTTGGTCAAGTCCAACCATGATATAACACAACATTACATTCAAAATCTCTTCTCTTTCATTTCCTAACAAAGGTTGGATTTAGCATTAAATGTTTCGTTCTAAATCAATATCATATATATATATATATATATATATATATATATATATATATATATATATATATATATATATCATTCATACAATTTTGATGCATAATTCTACATAATAATTCAAGTAAATCTTCACATAATTCATGTTATTCTTTTCAAGTCAATCCTTCTCTTTACCATATTCATAAATTTCAGCCAAGTAAGCTTTTACCTCTTTTAAAATTTTCTCCATTTTCCTAGTGTTTTCATACATTAAAACATCATTCAAAACCATTTTTTTTCACATGTTCTTCAACAAAATCATTCACTTTGATTCAAAAAGTCTCAAACAACCTCTTACCCATTAATGATCGAACCTATCAACACAAACCTATAGACTTTTCCTTTAATTTCTACCATGGTTTTACTCTAAACAACATGTATTGCATAGTTTAACAGCTAATTCAACACAATTTTATCTCATCAAAGGTTCTCAAGCAAAACCCTAGCTTTCTTTTACATCAAACCATACTTGTCAAAAATTATCAACAAAAACAAAGTAATCACATGTAAAAACACTTACCTAAGCTTTTACGAAGAACATAAAATGGTTTCTAAGACAATTCCTTCAAAAATCTTCACTTATCCCTCTAAGATACATACTTTCTCTCACTAGTTCTCATCTTTTATCCTTGATTTTCACCCCTTCAAACCTCTCTTGATTTGATTTTTCTCTCCAAAAGACTACCTAAATTTCTTTATAAATAATGTAATCTCTCTCAATTTGGTGGAAGAAATCAGGATCAACGCTTCCTTTGTTTATTTCAGTTGACTGGTTATTTTAAGGGGTGCAAGAGATGATATATTTCACTTATTTATAGTTTCCTCCCTCCTTAATTGACCATAGGTAATTTTCATGGAACTTACCTAGTCACTAATACTTTTTTGCACAATCTTTTTACTAAATTCCTTCCTCATCGTCCCACTACTACTTGGGATCATTTTCTTATTTCAAAACATATTTATTTGATTTTTTCATCATTTATTTCTTTTTCAAACTTATCATCATTTCATGGTAACGTTACTAATTCTTAACTGAGGTTTATACCAACACTTTTTCAAGCAATTTTTTCTTAACTTTGATTCCTCATTACCATTATAATTCATCGGAATCATCTTCTTATTCTAAAAATACATTTATTTTAAATCTTTATTATTCTTTTATTTGTCGAAACTTGTTATCGTTTTCGTCGACATTACGAGTTTTAAACTAAAATTTATAATCCTAATTTACACTTTAACAATATCTTTAAATTTATTCATGAAGGTAATCCTCTCCATTACACAACATATTTATTATTATTATTATTATTATTATTATCCTTTATTCATTTCTCTCCATCCTAAGTTTTCATTACTCATTGGGGTCTTACTACCTTTAGTCATAAGTTTATGTGGAGGTTTACAAATAGTCTATCATCAATTCATGCCAATAAATAATCATTGGGCTTATGTTGGGCTCATTGAACCTACCCTAAATCCTAGGAAGGGTCCTTGGATAATGTCTCATTATGATTCATCTATCCTATTGTAACCAAGTTTCACTAGTGATTTTTGTTGAACAAAGATTGTATGCCCCAGTTCTATCCAGGCAATGACCTCTATGGGTTTATCTACTTGGAAATAAGATGTAGATTTAAAGGTCCCTTGTGTGCTATTTAAAAATCACCTATTTTCATTTTAATTTTAGTTAGTTGCCCCTCATCAATGTTTATACATATTGGTACTATGACTTGTGTATGTATTACCCCTAACAAGTAGACAACTTATTCAAAGTTAAAATATTCAAATCTCATATAAATGAATCATCTTATTAGCCTTAATTGACACCTAAGAGTAATGACCTTTAAGGGTTCATTTATATTAGGAATTTTTGATGGATAACTAATTGAAAATGTTTGATGCATTTTAAAAGAAGACTTTAATTTTTGAAATTCAAATTACAAGTTAAAGGTGTTACTCTCAATCAACGCTCCTTAAACATTGTAACTGAATAACATTGAATTTTTTTTATTAGAGATTAAGCAAATATGATTTAGTAAAGGAGGTTTTATAAAAATATTGGAATATTGGTTTTTTAAAGGCCTTTTAATATGGGTCATAACCCTTAACGAATTTTGTAACCAAGATACAAAACCTATTGGATATATGCATGCATGGATTAGGAAACATTTTCATATGTTATTTGAATTGAATAGAAATCTAAATATGCTTCTCACATAAAGGAAATGATATTATAATGTTTAAGATGATTATAACATGAATAAGAACTCATAAATTAGAAAGATACAACTTGAGGGATTCGACTAAAATGCAAACAAAAATATCAATCCAATAATAAAAATTATTCAATATAAAATCTCATTGACACACATCAAAATCAACCATAAAAAAATCATTCAAGATATGTTTAGAGTTCGAAATTGACCTTTAAGGAAAGGGAAGATGTTCATCTATCATGTAGTACTTAAGTTTCACTAGTAATGTTTTATGAATAAAGATTGTATACCTCAATTCTATCTAGACAATGACTTATATGGATTCATCTACTTGGAAGTGAGATCTAGTGACATGAAGGTCCCTTGTATGCTATTTAAAAATCATTTCTTTTCATTTTAATTTTAGTTGGTTTCCCCTCATTAATGTTTATACACAATAGTGTTATGAACCACAACAAGTGGACAACTTATTCAAAGCCAAGATATTCACATCATGCATAAATGAATCACCTCATCATCTCTAATCGATACCTAAGAATAATGACCTTTAAAAGTTTATTTACATTAGAAATCATTGAAGGATAACTAGTTGAAAAGGTTTGATGCAATTTAAAAGAAGACTTTTAATTTTTAAAAACCAAATTAAAAGTTGAAATTGCTACTCCCAATCAACATTCAAAGTATGACTTATTAAGAAAATATTGTAGGTGAATAACATTGAATTTTTTTTTATAGGAGATTAAGCAAACATGATTTATTAAAGGAGATATTTATGAAAACACTAGAATACCAGCCTTTTAAAGGCCTTTTAATATAGACCAAAACTTATAAAAATCATCGGATATGAATATCAATGCATGAATGTGGAAACATTTTCATATTTTATTTGAATCAAAAGTTTAGAGTTCGACTTTTTACAAAAGTTTTAGATTTTCTTCTAAGCTTTCCAATGTATATAAGTTTTTTTATTATTATTATTTTACTTCTATAACTCCAAATAGAGGCTAAAATCAAAACAAGGTTTGAGTTACAATGAACTTTTGGATAGATTCTAAATTATTTGTTTCAATTATGCTTGAGCTTCAAAATGGTGACTCTTCATAAAGTTTTAGGCCTATTTCTTATATTTCTATCAAGATAAAGAATGTTGGGAAATCGAGGTGTGTATCTTTAGTTATGACCATAAAACCAAGTAATGTTCTGGTTTGGATAAAGTTTTCAAGGTTGTTTTATGAGGGTTGCAGTTGGATTTTTCTAAGTTATATGATGATGTTTAGAGGCTAGTTTCAGGGTTGGAAAATGGAGGAGGGAGTTAGAAAAATAGATGAAGTGGTGTTAGAAAATGAGAAAGAGGGAGATGGGTCGTCACCTTGGTAAGAGTGGAAACCAGGTTGTTTTCACTTCCTTTTTTTTATGGCTAAAATTTCTCTCTTAAATTTAAGCACTTCTTCTCTTTTTTTATATATAAAAAAATCATTTCTCTCTTCATCTCTTTATGGCTAGGGTTTTTAGTAGAAGATGTGGTTAGAGATTTTATATGGGAGAGATAAGGTTAGCTTTTTTGTGTGGTGGCTCTCCCCTCCTTTCTCTACAATTCACTCATTTATTTATAGCCCATAAATTTTATCATCTTCTCTTTAATTACTTGAACCCCAAATAAATCAATTTTGTTTGGGTCTCTTATTTCTCTTGCTTTACACTTTATCCCACTTGATTTTTTTCATTTTATTTTTTTATTACTTGGTCCTCAAACAACTTATTTTATCTTGATCCCTCATTTTTCTTGATTTGCATTTTACCTCTTTGTCCATTTTGCTCCCTATTTTGTTTTTTGATTTTCTCATTTTTTTTTCAAAAAACAATATTAACATCAATTTGATAAGAAAAGTTATGACAATACCAATGCTAATGTTAAGGGTGTGAATGGATTGACTATTAAAGACATGGCTTATGATGAGAAAATTGTGACATGATAGCTTTTGAATCCCTAAGTAAGCAAAGTAAGTTGTGATAAGCTAAGATGATAAAAGAGACACCTAATGTATGTCACCAAATTGTAAATGTTTGGTGGGAAAAGTTGACATAAAGATGGAATGAGTGTTACGTGGTCAAAACATTTTTGTTATTAAGCTTTATGAGCAAGGTCATTAAAATCTTGTGTTTCTAGGATTTATTTTTCATATGTTTTGGAACTACTATATGTTTTATAATGAAATGTGTTTTTTTTTTTAATTGTTATTCAAAATCAAGAGATGTTTATGAAATTCATTGGTCAAATTTTAAGACATGTCATGCAAATGCAAGTCTTACTCATCTCTCTTTTTGTAATCCTAAAATGCAATTTATTCCTAGTAAGTCTTAAAAGGGTGAATTATTGCTTTGAACCCTTTTCTTTTTCTTGTAATACCTTTTATAAATTTTAAAGAGAAAATTCTTGCTTAAAACATACCCAAGATAAAAAAAAAACCAAATGATTTGATGGTTTTGTCTTGGTATCATGTTCATACTATCGAATTGAATTATCAATTCAAAACTTTCACTTTAGCCTTTCGCATAGATGGAAAAGTGACTCAGCCTAATTTTACTCATGTAAAGACTGACAAACTTTCATGTTGTATATAGGTGAAAAAGCTCATCAGCCTATTTTAAGGAAAGGAGGCTCAATAATTATTATTTTTTCTAGCAAATAAATAGTGTACGTTCAAGTTATGATCCCACCACTTCTTCTCTAAGGTTAACCTCATGGTTTTCCTGATTAACAATAATTTCAAATAAGACTAATATTTACCAAGCATATTAGGTTTGAGATGAAGAAATGTCATCTTTGTTATTTCTCTCATAAATATATATATATATATCCCATTTTAAGCCTCAAATATGTTTTGAATAATAACTCAAACTAGGATCACCCTTTACATCGGAGGCATGTTTTGAAAATTCTCCAAATAAAAGAAAAATGGAAAAGGGATAAATACGATACATAAAAGAGCTAACAAAAGAAAATGAATAAAAACTGTCTCTGGAGTGTCTCTAATGATGGCATAAAGTCCAAAATTAAAGACCAAATGTCAACATCAAATAATGAGATATAAGTTGGAGAATTGAGATGAGATCTATCATTAAAATATCAAAATCAAAGTAATAAGCCCGAAAGGTTTTCCTAGATGAATAAGTGATCCTCTATATATATATATATATATATATATATATATATATATTATAGACCTAAACCTTAGTCTACATAACATGCTTTTAAAAGCTATTTCTTATATAAAAAAATAATTTGTTTATGTTGATAGGTGTTAGCTTTTAAAAAGAGAAAAAAAAAGATATGTTTTTTTAAAAAGAATCATACTAGATTTTTTGTTGTATATCATTCTTTAAGATATTAAATCACATATTTTCACCAATGAATAAGCATTAATATAATGTGAAGTAAGGCATCTTTCATTTTTTAAAGCTAAAACTCTCTTTTAGGATATAACATTTTCTTTTTAAAATATCCCTTAATTTGTTAAAGAATCCATTATAGCCATTTATAGCCAAACTTTGAGGATAACAATTGTCTTCTCAATAACACTTAACACCTATTTTGTCATATGCCAACAAATATCTAAAATCACATCTTAGAATTGGAATGTTATCTTTCTAGCTTTTGATTGAGAAATTATTTTTTCCACTCGGTAAAAACACTTTCAAGTTTATATCTCAATGATCTTTTTTCATTTATTAGACCTATGCAAACACAAGCATTAAGATTTGTGATTTGGTCCCATAACAAGAAAAATACAAACTTCATGAAATAAGATGTTTTACAACAAAATTTTTTCGTTTAACGAAGTTTGTAAAGTTTTTAATAAAAATGATGATGATGATGATGCATACGTGTATTGTGATGACTACTATAAAAGATGAACATAGCTAGATCAACCAAGAACAATTCTATTTGTTTGAATACATGATGACAATGACAATAACTAATGATTTGGAGAACTCCATAAATTATAAGTGGTAGAGGAAACAATTTCTTCGTGATGTAAAAGTGAGCAAAGATGAGCAAATATCTTTATGTTGCAGTACTAGGGTTCAATTGTAGGGGGGAAATTATAAAGCTTCAAATACGAAAATCACTATCTGATGCAACTTCAAGTATAAAGGTCTCAAAACTTGATTTCTTGCTTAGAAATTGAATTCAATCAAATAAATGAGTCTTAAATAATGGTCAATTATGTGATATGAAACAAACATTTAAGATGACGTGGAGAAGTTCGCACAATTCATTGAGAACACTCATTTTATGTTGAGCTTAGTCACCTAACAATTTTAACTTATTTAAATTTCATAAGAAGGTACCACACTTCATAATTATTAGGTGAAAAAACAATTAAAAACATGAATAACTATTCTTAAAAAAGATGAATAAAACAACTTAAAAAATAAAAGAGTGGGTATTAATTAAAATTTAAATTAAAAAATTAATACGAAGTCAGAAGAATAAAAAAAATCAAAGAGTGTATTAATGAAATTTTAAATATAAAATATATCAAAACTTAGGGGGAAAACAATGTCAAGCCTATATGCCTAATCCCACATACCTCGCTGATTTTATTTTTTATTTGTTTTTTGATGGAATAGACGACACATTATTTAATCTAGTTTTTCTTTTTCTTTTTTCTTCTTTATGGATGATAGGTTGACTGTTGTGGTAAATGGCATATTTTCACCTTTAATGACCAAAAATTCATGGTCTAAGTTTTTTGGAACTTAAAAACTCATTTTCAACTATTTTTTTCACCTCAAAACAACTATAAAACACCGTAGAAACTTTTACAAATTCATTTTCAATCCCAAAAAAGGCTTTAATTACTCTAAAATAAAAATTAAAGGAATTAAAAAACTTTAACTATGCTCATCTATTTTTTTGGCATGGCTAAAAGGCAACAACACCTCCATTGAACACCATTAAAAAAAAACCTATTAACACTAAAATCAACTTTTTTGTGGCTGGAATGTCTTCATTTAATTACCTTCTCTCCTTAATATTTTCTTATACTTTTCTCTCAATTCTCTCAACATCTAAGGCTTGAATCATAAAAAAATAAAGTTTTGGATTAAAATGTGAATTGCTAAAATAATTATGACCAAATAATATATAAACTTTACTATAGGGAGAAAATTCAGGTTTCACATGCCATTATTCAAATGGGTTTTTTTTCTTAAATTTGGTCCTTCATCTTTCAATTTTAATTTTTAATTACAATGAAATATATAAATTATGTATATGAAAAAATAAAAATAAAAACATATCTCAACATATAAATTGTTATAATATAATTTAGAATAATAAAATTGTTATTACAAAAATTTAATGACTGAAATGAAAAAAAAATTATAAGAAAATAGAAATAGAAAGATATATAAATCATGCTAATATAATTTAGAATGATAGAATTGCATTAAAAATATTTGACCAATTAAAATGAAAAAAAAATTCACATTAACAACAAAACCCATTGTCTTTAGTATATTTAGTAATAAAGTAATAATATTAATAGCAATAGTAATATGATTTATTGGAAAGGAAATATCAATATTTTTAATCGCCAATATATTTCAAATTTTATTTCATTTATTATTAGGTTATTTTGAGAGAATTAATGTATTTTTGCAACTTATTATATAAATATTTCTTTAGATTTATAAAATAGTTTTTTTGTTTTGGTTATTAATTGAGGAAAATAATTATTAAACATTTGAACATTCCTCCTGCCATGCCAACCTAATATGCTGCACCCACACGAAAGCGGACGCGCTATCAATTCTGGCAAACACTACACAAACTTGCCCTTTTTCTTCTATTACACCTATTTTTTTTCTTTCCGGCCTTCTCTCAGTCATTGCTCTCTCTTGTTTGAAGAGATTCTTGAGAATTCGAATCTATTTTCATATTCTATCTATATATATATGTACTTTCCATTTAGATTTTATGTTTTAAGCTTTCCTAAATAACATGGGTCTAATCGATTTCCCCTTTTATATTCACGGCCTGTTTTCTGTCCTTGTTTCTTTTTTATTTCTATAAAGAAAACAATTTCATACAGTATTTCTTTTAATCATCATAACAAATAACCCACATGTCTTTATTCTCTTAGATTACGAACTGGATTTGATAGATAGATAGATAGATAGATTCGGTAAGTAAAAATTCCTTACTTGGGTATGGGTATTGGGTGACCCACCCGGCACATTCCTTCTTTCTGGGTTTTTAGGATTATTATCATATTTGATTTATCCTTTGAAATGTCTGGTGGGACACCAGTTGGCGGCGGTGGATACATCAGGCAGAGACATAGCCAAGGGTATGCCTCAAGTGGTGATGATCTTGAGGATGATGCTTGTTCAAGAGCACAGCCCTTTTCGCCCCCTAATCAGCGAGTTAGGCCTTGGCTTGAGATTGTCGAAAATGTAATTTGGATTGCTTCTGCAATTTTCATCATCTACTTCGGCGACAGACGCTCCAATTTGATTTATCTTTTGTGGCATGACGAACGGATTAGAAGGTAATCAAATTCATTTTCTGTAATCTTCTTCTTCTACTACTATTATCCTTCATTTGTTTGTCTAATATGTTTTGCACTTTTTAGATGCTTATTCAATGTCATCTGCTTAAATCCCGATTCTTGAGGGGAAAAACTATCAATATTGGAAGCGTTCTTGATCATCTGTATTGCATTTCTTAATATTTCTAAAGAGGCTTCCACATGGTTTAAGCTAGGCAGCATTTAGATGTTTATTCAATCTCTTTCTCTTTCAACATGTTGCTTGGTCTATTTCAAGATGAAAATGGTGAAAAACTTGATTCAGATTACTCAAGTGTATGCGGATATTCATGCATTGGAAAAAGGTTGAAGCATTGCAGGATATCCTCGCAGATATAAAAACGAGCCTTGTAAAGTAGTGCTTCTGGGGGTGTGTTTGGGGTTTATTTTCTCACATAATGGGGAGACATTCATACAAAGTTAGATATTTCAGATGTGTATGTTAGGTATCAGAATCATCTTATACTTGAACTTGGAGATAAGGCTCTAATGTGATAAATCATTGCATGTCCTTTTTTTTTTCTTTTTCTTTTTTTGAGAATTTGCACTAGAAACTTGTGCAACTAAGCTTGCTAGAGTGCTTCACTCTTTTGGTTATTTTTTCTAGTCTGTTGAGTCCAGAATTAAGAAGGGAAGAAAATGATATTGTAAGACATGTATGGCAGTAATGGCTTCATTTGAATTTAATTGTATCCTCATTCAATGGGGTTGTAGTACCACTTGTATTAAAAGAATAGTCAATAGCAGATGTTTAAAACCTATAGCAAGATCACAAAACTAAGAGAACAAAATTAGAGAATGAACTCTCTGCAAGTAAATCTCAACTCTATTCTGATATCAACATTCAGTGTCTTTGAATGTCTAGGCATAGGCGCCAAACCAAATAAAATGTGAAACCTATTAATTAGTGTTAATTTTTACGGGAAACTAAAATAAACTAAATTCTTAGATGACTACTAATTAATAAGTACTTCTATTCTTAAATAATCATTTAAAGTTAAGGTTCCTAAATAATCAAATCTTAATTTTCACTGTTATCCTTCTCCATGCCCCATTCATTCATCATTTGATGGAAAATCTCAGTCTCTAGTTTTGAAGTGTCATAGCAGCAAGAACTCCATAATCTCACATGCATTTCATTTCCCAAAGTAAAATTCTTGCACTTGATTCCTTTCTTTCTTGTTTAATGGTGACAATAATTTTAGCAATAAGATAGTCTTGTCAGCTACAATATTGAATTTAAGAGGAATGATGAACTAAATGTGATCAGCCTTTTTTCTTTGAAAACTTCAATGATAGAATCTTCAATTTCATTTATTTTTTTATTTTGCACAAGATCCTTTGCTTGAAATTCTTCATCCTTGCAATTATGCCAATCTCGTATCTTCATAATTTCTGTTTCCTTTAACAAGTTTTCTTTGATGTCATCTTCATTGCATTCATCATCTTGTTCTACAATGTCCACTAGTATCCCTAAACTCAATCAGGTTGTGGAAGTGAAGTGATTTAGGGATAGTATTATCTTGATGAAGCTAGTAATAGGGAAGGAGAGGATCCATGTCATCAATGCCTATGCTCCCAACTAGGACTGGATGCATATGCTTTGCTTTAAGGGATCTGTAATGAAGAAAAGATTTTCCTTGGGGAAGACTTGAATGGACATGTGAGTAGCAACAATTACTGTTTTAAAAGGGGTGTGTGAAGGATATGGGTATGGTAGTAGAAATGGGGATGGTTAGGTTATACTAGAGTTTGCTTTGTCCTATGATTTGGTATTATCTAACATCTATTTGAAAAGAGGGAACCACATTTCACTACTTTTAAAAAGGGGGTAATTGTACCCAAATGGACTTCTTCCTCACAATAAAGGGGCACACACCTATATGTAAGAATTCCAAATTCATCCCTATGGAAGCCATAGCCTCTCAACTTAGGCTGGCACTTTTAGATGTGATTAGAAAGGATGGAGTGGGAAAGGATTAGAGAAACATGCTTCCAAGGGTTTGGTGGTGATGCATGAAGGGTGCAAACCAAGTAGATTTTAAGAAAAACTATTGGGAGTGGAGGTTTGGAACCTAGATGCTAACACAGATACTGTATGGGAACCTAGATGCTAACACAGATACTGTATGGGGAGAGATGACTAGGTTCTTCAAGAAAAGTGGCAATAGAGATCGTGGGTGAATCCAATGGTCAAAAGGCCATGCCCAATTGAACCACCATGATTTTACACCTTGATACCAAACTAGTGGAGAACCACCAATAAGATCATGAAACTAGAGAACCAATTCTCATCTCAATTTTGTTCTAATAGCAATATTAAATGTTTATTAAATCTCTAGGTAATATTCTTTATTTACATGCACCAAATACAATAGGATCCCCATATTTTTTAAAATCTAGAATAATCATCCAACATAAACTCCCTCAATAATAAAGGGTAAATCACCTCAATCACCCTTTAGTTTGATGGCAACAACATTTAGCATCTCCATATTTCATAAGCTACTGTGTATCCATATTGGAATGACACTTAACACCCTATGCTTTCACATTTACACATTGCAATTGATGTTAATCTCTGTCCAAAAAACAAATATTACAAAAATGCCACTAATCACATGCTTAAGAGTATTTCATGACCAAGTTACCCTGTGCTTAAAATGTATTTTTATACTTTCACGGAGAACATAAAAAATCAAATCCAAGAATCTCATGAACAAAATGTGACCTAAAGTAAAATAACCACACCAGAAATAGAGTCTGCCTAGATTTGCTGCTTAGCAGCAGCTACTATAATCCGAACAGTCAATCATCTCATGTTGTGGAAAAGAGAAAAGCAATTGGCTGCTCAACGAAAAATTCCCGACAGTAATAATCATTTCTATTTTGATTGTAACCACTGCAAACACCTGCTTGTTTTAATTATTTTCAGAGAGAAATTTCATAGTTGAACCATTGAATTCATGCCTTTACAATTCTCATTGATTCTCTGGAAAAAAAAAATTGATTCCAAGCTGTATTTGATATTAAAAAGTGAAAAAAAATTACAACCAAAATCTCTCTTACATTTAAACATTAGACAAAATGACCAGTGGCCTCTCCATTCCTAATTAATTTTGCATCAAAGACTTGCCACCTGAGTGAGAAGTACTCAACAAAAACGGTTTGATAGCCTCTACAGTACACAGAACCAACATATCACCTCACCATCCCCTCTGCTCCTTCCGCCACTGCAATTCACCAGCCACCTCTACTGTATCTTCCACCATCTCAAAACAGCAGCTACACAGCATTTTTTTCAAATATGGGACAGAGATCGAATTGAGGGTCTTGGAAAATAAGGGCCTATTAGAAACTTTTCAATCTAATGATTCAGGAATCACCTCACCATCCCCTCTGCTCCTTCCTCCACTGCAATACACCAGCCACTTCTACTGTATCTTCCACCATCACAAAACAGCAGCTACACAGCATTCAAGCAAGAAAATAATCTTATACAAGATCAAAACCCAAAAGCTTAAGAAATGTAGAGATCTGATCTGATCTCTAGTAAATAAGAAAGGCCAAATCTGTTGAGGAGAATGAAAAGAGAGGACAAAAGAAAGAGAGAGTGAATGGTTAGGAAAAGCTGGAAATGATGAGAAATCAAAGAAAAAGACAACTTTTTGCAGATTGGAAAGAAATCAGTTTGGAAGTTATCTTTATATGGGGTTACTTTGGTCATTTTGCTTTAAACTTATCAGAATCAGTTACCCTTCTAATGAGGCTGTGAATTGTAATTATAAAACATAGGATGCAACTCAAACTACAGGATGATTGGGGTGATTTACCTGATGATTAAATATAATTCCCATTGTTGGCTTTCATCATTTCCCATCAAGATGTTGTGTGTTGAACTTTCATACATAGCATGACAAATTAATACCTGAATGATAAGATCAGTAATCTTGTATGAAATGGAGTGACCATATGCTGAAAATTCCTAAATTCAGTCATGGAAAGAATTTATTTTTTGACAATGCTTGTGGTAAGAGAATGTTCTTGGTTAGAGTCAAATAAAGGGAAATATGTTTTTAGTTGACTCGTGGGTTTAGACTATGGCTGTTTTGTGGATGTCAACCAGGTTCAGTTTCACCAATAAACAATAGAATGAATCTGCTTAATATGGAGAAGCTTCACTAGCTTTATGTACTGCTACAGAGAACTCAATTGGCATGAAATAATAATTTGTTGAGGATCAGTTCTTGGGTGTGCCCGGAATGTGAACTGAATTTCTTGGAGTAAACCTGGAAACAGCCTTCAGATTATTAGGTTTTCAAATGAGTTTTCTTATAACTTTGTTGTACGTACCACTATGGGTTAATGTCACAGAAGCCACTAGTTTTTAACTTTTTTTTTGTATCTGCTTTGTGAATTTGTTCCAAGGGGTTATGGCACAATTCACTTAGTGACAGTGGCGGTCCTATTTCCTTTTGAATATGAATGAATTTTAACTATATTCTTCAGGGCAAAATGGTGCAGCAAACACTAAGAACAAACCAGCAGCAATAAAAATATATTTTAGATGAAAGCTTGACACTGAAATTTCTCAAGAAAAAATAGTGAAAGCAAACAATAGTTTAGAATTTCAATGGCTCTCAAACTCTCCACTAACTGATTACTCTCCTGCATAGGCTCTTTTATACCGAAATAAAGGAAATAGGAAAATAGTTATTTTTGATATTGAGTACTAAATAAATCTAAACATGGAATTCTCTGAAAGAAAATAAATTTAATAAATAAAATACGTATTCTTCTTATTATGATTTTCTGCTTGCATGTGTGTAGAACACTCAATTCCTATAGATATATGTATTGCTGCCTCTGTATGGAACTTATTTGCCTACCAGCTGATCTTTCTTAAGAACCAGCCTTAACTTTGTCTGCGCTTGGTATTTTTAGAAGCCACTTTAATTGAATTCTCACAGTAACTTGCAAATATGTGATAGTTTCTGATCATTTTAGTAACCAAAGACTAATTCAACATGTGAATAATGCATGTGACTAAAAAGATCTCTGTATTTGCAGTTAAGTGACCGCGTATTTTTCAAATTCAACATATGGATAATGCATGTGACTAAAAAGATCTCTGTTTTTGCAGTGAAGTGACTGCAACTCTTTTTTTTCCTTGTATATTATATTGCAAAATATTAGCTACCCATATTATTCAATTTCTCTGGTGTCTAATCTTTCAAGAAATTCCCTTGCAGATTGCCTTTATACCTTGGGATGGTGGGTGTTGGTTTGAACATTCTTATCTTCTTATATACAATTATGTTTGCCTGGAGTGTCAGGAGGTTCGATGAAAAATGGGAGCTCTCAAGTATATCCACTCTGCCATTAGTTACCCTATTGGGGCTTGTCTCCTTTTGCTTGTAAGAGTAACTATTGTGCATTTCAGTTTTTCAATTAATTGAGTTCTATCACTTATGTTTAGACCACTTATTCTGTTTCTGAACTCACTTAGGTTTTCCTTTTCTTTGTGGCCAATTTGGAGTTTTTTGACCCTTCCTCTTCTGGTACATCTTAGATTGTTCATTTTTTTCTCTTCCTGCTTATGGATGTACACAGTAATTTACATGTGGAGACTGCCTGATCACTCTTGTGTTATTGCAGTTCACACTGTTTATGGCTTGTATGGTTATCTTTCCCAACATTATGATTGGAACATTCAGGACACAAAATGATGCATTCCGCATAGATTGAGTTTCCAGAGTTTCAAGAAAGGAGATATTGATTTGGATGAAGATTCTTTTACTCACACATTGTGGTTGCATTGGCTATGGACTGAGGCCCCGATGCGATGAATCTCCCGCACAGTTTTGCCTCAATGGTGTGCGCTGCCAGAACTGATTGTCATTTAATCAGCCAGTTTCATATTCAATGTGATCCTTACCTTATGATAACTAGAACTGATTGTCTTTTAACCATCAATCATGAGTTCAGAGATGTGGATCCATTTGGTAATGTGTCATAGATGTGACAATCTGCAGTCATATGATGTTAGCCTTCAGTACCTCCATCTTCGGAATGGGAGAGGGCATGGTTCTGTTATTGTAGTCAAAGTGATAATTTGAATTCCCATACTCTCAGTTCTTGTTTCACTTTCCTTCAGTACCTCCATCAACTTTTTCAAGGTTTTCATACATGTTTTTCATCTGAATTGCACACCTTTTCTTCTACAAGAAAAAGATTATTTTTGTAGGAAATTTAGCATTTTTTTGTGAAGTGATTCTAACAAAAGATCTTGTTTGAGAAGAAGATTCAAAGAATATTTTTGTTGTAAAATTGACAAGGTTTGTTCTAACTTGTTTAATTTAGTCATAGGCTTTTGGATGTATTTGCATGGGCAGTATTATGGTATTTCTATATTGTAAAACTAAAGAGATCGTCATAACACTCATGTTTTTTTCCTTAATTTCTCAAGACTTTATTTTTTTAAAAAAAAAATGCATTTTTCATGTATAAAAAAACTGATGAGGAGACAGGGAAGTGAGAACCATTATAGATTGTGCACAAAAATATCCTGCATTAGTTACGGAAGATCTAAGCACAAGACCCAATCAAAAAACATATCTCAAGAACTATTCATTATAATATATGCTTAAAAGACAAGAGAATCTTGTATTCTTCTTTTGTTCATGCAGATAATATTCGAAATATTTCTTGGGCTGAATATTTGCGTTTAAAACTGTATTTTATAATTTTTAAAATTTTTTTATTTAAAATTTTTTTATTTTTAAATTGTTTTGATATATTAATGTAAAAAATTAATTTTTAAAAAATAAAAAATATATTATTTTTATGTATTTACAAGCAAAAATTACTTTAAAAAACAATTATTACTGTATTATCAAATATCATGAAAAAACATTTCAATCTTTCCATCAAATATTACAAGTAGATGAAAAATACCTTAAAGAATATATTTTGAAATATGTTTGGAGAATAAAAAAGCATCCTCCCAATTTATCTCTTAACCTTATTTGAAGGAATTTAGGAGACTTTTTTCTTTTCCTCTCTTTTCTTTTTTTTTTCTTCTCTCTTCCTTACTTCCTTTTCTTCTCTTTTTTATTTTTCTTTCCTCCCCTTTCACCATCACATATAACTAGGGGTGTTCAAAAAAACTAATTAACCGAGAAAACTGAACCGAGATTGAAAACCAATTTTTAAAACCATAAAATCTTGCTGGTTCGGTTTGGTTTTGGTTTTACAACAGAAACCGGTGAACCGAATCAAACCAAGTCACCAACCATAAAATAAAAGACCTATAAATATTAGTTTACAGTTAACCTAACCCTAATAACATTACATTCATTGCCGCCCAGACCAGGGACTAGTTTTCCCTTCTTCATTTCCCTTTTAACTTTCATCCACCCTGCATCTCTGCCCCTTTTCATCTGTCTCTTTTCTAGCAGAACAAAAACCCACATCTCCATCTCCTTGGCTTCTCTCTTCACTTCACGTTTCGGTTTCTGTTCTATCTCTCGCTCGCACGTCTGTCTTTCACCATTTGCAAATTTGCAGAGCCAAACAAGTAGGTAGGCATGAGCGGTCACGATTCAAAGTATTTCTCGACGACCAGGAAGGGTGAAATCCTTGAGCTCAAAGAAGAGCTCAATTCTCAGTACAAAGTCCATTCATTGTCTTTCTCCTTTCCATTTTGATCGAGTTGTTAGATCTGTCTGATTTTGACTGATTGATTTCATTGAACTTTTTTCTGCAACTAGAATTTCATTGGAGGATTGACTTTTTTTATTAATTATGTTCATGTTGCTGAGAAATTGTATAAAATTACGTTGGGATTTTCTTAGGTTTGGTTTTTTGTTTATTATTATATATTGAGAATTGAAATGGAGCTATTAGGTATCATGTGATGCAAAATATCCTTTCGTGAAGGATATCTATTGGATAGTTTTCATGTTTGGCATTATGGATTAGGTTTCTCGGTTTTAAAGCCAAAAAATCAAATTTAACCAAACCGAACTGGTTCGATTTGAATCGGAATTTGGTTTGGTTTGGTTTGAATTTTCAAAAATTTGAGTCACTTGGTTCGGTTGGTTTTTGTAGTTCAAACCGAAACGAACTGAAACGTGAACAGACCTACCTATAACCACCTTAAAAACACAAAACACTACTTCTACACCTCCAGATCAAACTAAATCACCATACGATCGAATCAGACCCTTCTCCATCAAGTCAAAATCATTGCTCTACAATCAAAGCTTCAATCACCATAGGAATCACAATTTAATCTAAATCACAACAATATTAAAATAGGGAAAACAAAAGATCAACCATATGTTACCATTTGTCGGTGTAGCTCTTCTAAAAGAAAAGAAAGCTAAGTCAACTTGACATTTGATTTGCCATCATTGGCTAATAGTGAAAAATATTGTCCCGTCAATAGTTAGATTACATTATGGTTTGCCAACTTCTAGCTTTGTCAATTTAGGAATCCATGCACTATCGCATGCATCGCCTTATCTTCACACACCACCACTATTTTTTGTTTAGTTTTCATAATTTTTCAAGTATGCTTTCACCTCTTTTACAATAGTTTCATATTAAATTTTTGTTTTCTAGTTATTGTTTTGAGATTTTTTAGAAGCCATGAGGTGTGGTTCAACTATAATGCCTTTGAGGATTGAAACAAGCTAAGTTTTTTATATGAAATAAGACAATCTTTTTATCTCAGGCTTTTTACATATCATGTTGTTTTTTAAAGTTTTTATCATATTCAACATTATGCTTATATTCTTGTTATCGTTGTTGTATTCTTATTCATCAATTATGTAATTCGATTGTTACTCATTCATGGTTGTTTATTCTTTGATATATTTAATCTATGCTTGTATGTTATTTCTTTCTTGTTGTTTGTTATGCTTGTAAGAGTATATCTCTATTTAGAATAAATAACCATCAAATGTGAGTTTTTAATGATGATAATTATTGTTCTTACCTACTTGTATGGTTATAAAGTTGTGTTTAAAGGATTGTGATATGATTCTAAAACTTACTCCACTTTGATAATTAGGATCCTATGTGATATTTGCACTACTTGATACTTATTTACCTCTTAACTACTTATATTTACTTTGGATCGACTTTTTAGACTACCATAATCCTATTCATGAGGTTTCACTCACTTGTTTAATCATTGAATTCTTATGGGTCACTTTACATTCATGACGAGGATAAATGTATAAAACATCTCTTATCATATGTTTGTTATGTGTCCTTATTTTTTATATATATGTTTTTGTATAGGAAAACAAAGGATTTAAGATTCTTTATTAATTTTAAGGGTTTAAACTTACTCGACTTCAACACCCATAAGATATTATAAAGGTGATTAAGTTAAATCATGAATAAGAATTGAATATGACTCTGTCATGAATATAATTAAGTTAAAACTTTAAGTGATGATTTTAACTAAGAAATAGGATTGAGAATGGGGAAATTATTATAAGTATGACGACTGTAATTCATTGTATAAGAAATAAAAGGAGATAGTTCATAAATTATTAAGAAGAATGCATCATGTTGAAAATTTAACATAGATTCAATATACTCATAGATGAGAATAAAGATGTTAAATATTTCTTATATCTTTATTAAATATTAGTAGCTATGTTGATACATGCATTTGTTATAATTATTTCATGGTATTTTATGTTTTCATGTATCTTTCTGAAAAAAGAACCTCGTCCTAAACAAAATGTTATCGAGCTACTTAGTTTTCCATGGTAGAAAGGTCTTTGTAAAGTCTAATAATATTTGAAATCAAATTATTGTTTGTAATTAAGGAGAACTAATAAAAGGACAAAAAAAAATTTTGTACAAATTTGAATTATTCTTTTAGAATTTAGGGAGGACATTGAAAATGGAACCTGCAGTAAAAGGAACACACTCCATAAGAGGTCCATATATGTGTTTATCATGCATGGACCTCTTATGTGGTGTGTAATGAGGTGTGTTATGGAAATGTATGTTTAATGTGAAAGCTAAATTGGTTGGAACGGTAAAGACTATGATTGTAAATGAAGTATGTTATGGAAATGTGTATATCATGTAAAAAATAAGTCAACTGCAAACTAGGGACTATGCTGTAAAAATTAAGCTAGTTGCAATGATAGGGGCTAAGATATGGAAACTAAGCTAGCCGTAATGGCGGGGGCTAAAAATTATCTTAAGACATTATCTATGATTATTAAAATGGATCAATGAATGCTTCGTTAATAAAATATTACTTTACACATGAAAGTGGTGGTATAATATAATGAAATGATAGGAGGATTATCATTTGATAAACAAAATGAAATAAATTGGAAACATGGTATAGATTAAATATGCTCATGAAAAGACTATTAGTTGATGGTATTGATAACAACTTCTAGCTTTTTAGATTAAATTGTGTTATTTTTAGAGTTTGATAAAGCCATTAGTTGAAATGGATACTCATATAATTATTCTATATTCTATGTTTCTAAGTATTTTATAGGTATATCTCATCCATCACCTTTACATTGATATCATACTGAAGAGTTCTCTCAGTTATTTCATTCTATGTAGAATTTTATAAACTAGTTAATGTTGTGTAAATAAACTTACCATATGTATTTAAGCTAGTAATACCAAAGGGTTGTAAGAAAAACAAAAAGTTAGGACAATTTTTCTTGTTTTAGGATATATATATATATATATATATATATAAGGAAATGTTGTAATTTTGTTATTTTGTGTGTGTGTTGTGTGTAATCATATTTTTGATGAAATTGATGGATAGTGAACCTGGTGTCATCTTAGTGTAAATTGTGACTTGAGCCATTTTAGGTAGGTTTTCGTATAGGGGAAATTCTACCAAAAATATTTTTTAAAAAAGAGAGTCTATTTTACAACAATAAAATTATTGGAAAGATAAAAGTGCTTTATAAGATTTGGGCCTATTACACCTAGCATGTCATTGTAATTAGATGGCCATAGATATATCTAACTAATTTCCTCGAGCTATTAAAGGAAATTAGGTGTTCAAGTCCTTGCGAGCAACATCATTGTATCCTTTTTTGTCATTGTTTCTTTGTCTTTAATTAAAAATTAATATTTTTATCAAAATTCTTACATTTCTAAATTACATAATATTTATATAATTATATAAGAAACCTTGGGTTACGTTCGAAGGGAATTGGATGAAAAAATAATTTTACAATCCAAAAAAAAAATAGAGAAAAGACAAGAAAAACACACCCTATTTAATATTACAACCATTCAACAATAAAAACAAATACAATCAAATTGGCCTTTAGATGTCCATAATCATAAATCATGTATAAAAACACATTAATATACATACCTACATATATTTCATGCTTTAGTTCTAATTATTGGCTTTACGTGTAGTTTTAAAATAATATTTATAACATTTAAAAATATTAAATCAAACTCAATTTGATAATTTTTCAAAATTTATAAATTTTTATATAATATATATTTTATTCAAAAACTATTTTTCAAGATTTAATAAGAAAAGTAATCATATTAAAATACTTATAAACATCCTAAACTATCAATTAAATAAAATTTTCCGACTTAAAACTCTCTTTATTTTAAAATGTTTTTTTTTCTAAAATAATCCAATTAGAATATTTAAAAAATCAATTTTTTAAATACTTTAATTCAGTCCTAATCTAATTAGAAAAAATAATTCTAAAATTAATTTAATTTAGGGTTTCAATTTGATATAAAGTCAGTATTTTATATGTATAGGGATAAAATCACAATTTTGTCTAAAAGTACCCTATTGTAATAGTGTACTAGCATCATGAGGAGAATCGTAAATCTACCTTTTATTTTTGGTATTACGCACACTACCCATCATCGGTAGCATTGCTAGCAGCAACAATCAAGACTACTATTGTGTAGTCACTAGCGCGAGGCAGTAGCCTCGCCAATGGTTACCAACAGTTTTAGACATTACTGTGTCGAGGCAAAAACCTCTTCCTTGGCTATTTTGGACAACCCCAATGACTATCTATTTGTGCATGCATCACAACCAAGCCCACCAATAACATTGGTAATGGCGCTAGTGGCATTAGTGGCCACCCCCTACCATTTTTTATTTTGTTCTGTAAATTTTGGCTAGATCTAGAAAAATACAGTTAGATATGACCATAACAGTAACAGGAAACCTTTTATTTAAAAAAAATGAGAAAAATTATTTTTGTTAGGGAAAATAATTTTGAACATAAAATTAATTCACAAGTAATGCCTATAACAATCAAAACATGCAATCAATAAACCCTGATTCTCTAACAATGTTTCACTACAATTGTTGGGTTTCCTAAAACTCTTAGACACATCATAAAATATAAATTTAATATTTTTCTAGGAGTCCTAATGAATCTGCTAATCAATCTAAACTTGTATTTTTAGTGCAATTCAATCATTTTTTCAAAAATTACAAACATTTCATGATTTTAGTACTTTTGCATATTTTATTTAGGGCCAAGCTTTCATAAACAAAAAAAAATAAACAAAAAGAAAAGTAAAAAAAATCAACTGAAAAAAAAAGAAAAAAAACATCTTTTCCCTTCCTATTTTATTATCTAAATACATTTTCGCATGTTTTTTGCAGAATATTTGAAATGTTGAGATCCATATCATTGTGTGGCAACTCTAGGGGTATGAAGACACTGAGAAATTATTTTTCAAGGTAGAATAAAATTGAGAATCAATACCCAATGATAGGGTTGAGAGAATAATTTTTATTTTAGTTTATCTTATACTTAATGATTCGTTCTTGATTTGAAACTTTGTATGTGAATGAATATGCCTGCTTGTTTTATGACCTCATGCCAAATAAATGTCCAAAAACATTTTTCTAACATTTGACTTTAGTTTGAAAAATAAAATGAGTCTATTTTCATATAAAAAACAGGTTTATTTTTTGTTTGCCTTGTTTAAATGTTGGTGTGTGTGTGTAGTGGTAATGAGCAAGCCCCTAGAGTGATGGCAAATGATGACAATCAAATGTGTTTGCTTATTGACTGAAGTTTGTTGATATTTTTTTGCGTTATCGAGTTGTAAGGCTACCATATTCCTAGAACATGGGTTATTTGTCTAATATTATGTATTAATCATATTTTTATCTAAGAATCAACCCAGGGATAGTAATAATGAAAGTTGAAAGATAATGAAAGTGGTCAATGTATGACTTTATTTTCAAAATAATATTGGTTTTTGGTTTTATATATGGATCTAACCTATAGGTTTGAAGATATTTTAGACAATACCCTTCCTATCTTTTTCTTTGTCTATCCAATCAACCATCATCTTACTAGTGGAGTCATATTTGACTTTTATTAAAAAATATGTAATAAATAGTGTGTAAATATTCCTTTGAACTCTAATTTGTAAACATTATATAATGATTATGTATATAAATTTTCAAATATGTATAATGATTATATAAGGTATTCTAGACAATACCCTTCCTATCTATTTCTTTGTCTATCCAATCAATCATCGTCTTACTGACGGAGTCATATTTGACTTTTATTAAAAAATATGTAATAAACAATGTGTAAATATTCCTTTGAACTCTAGTTTGTAAACATTATATAATGATTATATATATAAATTTTCAAATATGTATGAATGCTCAATAGATATTTTCAATATTTGAGGTATATATCTTCTCATATCGCAAAGAGTGGACCTGGATTAGATCAATGCAACTCTACATTGACATGTTGAGAGAGAGAGAGTGATAGCCTTTGAGCCTATTTTAGACATAGTCAAATTGAACAAGTCTAAACCTAATTGATCATCACCATCCTTCTAACATTCTTATTTTAAAAGTGAGGATTACATTATGTTGCTTAACATATGTTCTAAATTATCGTCTTAGGATTAATTAGCTTTTATCTTTAAATAACAAGCATATATATCTCATGTTAGGAAAACATATAGCATAGCACATAATCAATATTATTCATATTAAAATAACCATAGTATAATTTATTTTAGGTAAGATATCTTAGAGTGGTTGTTAGCTTTCTATAGCATAACCAACCATAACCATATAACTATGAAAATTAGATAAAGGTTTGTAGTTATCTTAAAAATAGAAGGCGATTCCTCTTTTTTTTTAAAATCTTTTCTTAATTTATCCTTATCCATTTTCACGTCCAAAGTTTGCATATATTCTCATGCATAATTTCTTTTAACTTATTTATATGATACCGTGATAATTTGAAATCTTTTGATAGAATTTGAATGGATGAATAAAAAAAATAATATGACAAAGAAAGAAATAAAGAAAGAAACATGATTGCATGATTTAGTCAAACTAGCAATTAAAAAATTTTGATTTCAAAAAGAGTAAAGTAGATAGCATGTAGAGGACATGAAAAAATAAACATTGAGAATTGAAATAAGGTTTACCTAGATATATGGTAGTTTTGCTTTTAATCTTAGTGACTTTGTTCTTAAATTTAAAATTATTAATAATTAAGAATTCTATTTTTTGTTTATTAAGTTAGGAATTCATATTAATAATCCAAGATTTCTTCTTTCAATATATCATCTCTTCTTTACCATTGAATTATTTTGTTTTTGTTAAGAGATTATAATGGTCCGGCTTTATATGCTGATGTGTTTCCTTATGTTCATATAGTTATACCCATTTACATCATTTAATAAATATTTAGTCATTTCTTGTAGAAAATGCATAAGTATTGTTTATTAGGCTTATATTAATTTACTTGATAGAGATTAATGATGTAGAAAATTTAAAACTTATGATTATTAATTGAAACACAACAAAAGTTTTTAATTGAAAGTGAGACAATACATAAATTTATTTCGAGTGTATCTAAAAATATTTTACAATCACTAAATAAAAAAAAAGAAAACACTATTCCCATGCATAGTGATATGTGATAAGCATAGTTTTAAAATTAGGCCCGGCTTGACGGGTTGACTCGGGACCCGTCTGATCCGAGACTGGAACCAGGACAAGTTTATGAAAAAATAGGGGTAGTTAAAAACCCGGTTGATCTAGTCAAAAACTGGGTTGCAACCTATTGACTATTTTTTTATTCTTTACCAAAACGATGTCGTTTTGATTTATAAAAAAATAAGGTTGAACCGGGTGACTTGGTAACCCAGTCAAAACTCGTGACTCGGGCCTTGAGTTGGGTTGATCACCAAACCGGGTTTAAAAACACCAGTGATGAAGGGAACAATAACTAAATATTTCGTATCCTTTTTAGTTTTTGTTAAATAGATCCAAAGCCTATGCTTATTATCTACAAGCCAGATCAAAAGACAATTGAGTGTTAAAAAAAAAAAACATATGGGCATCATTAATTTCTTTCGTAGATTATGAAAAACATGAAATGCAATTTTAAAACTTGACTTTTATGTTCAATAAAATTAATTGATCATTATATATGTTAATAAATGATAAAAAAAACTATTAAGAATAACTAAATTTTGAATTAAGATGCTAAGCGATAGAAACTTATAAAGAAATATGATTTTGTGCCGCATTATGCTATTTAATATTTTGTTTTTAATTATGTGTCAATATGGTTTTAGAAAATAAAAGGAAAGGGAAAAATTGAACCGAGACAAAATAACTTGCTAGCTAATTCCTTTGCTTTTTATTGATTTGAATTCGGTCCATGATATGGTCCTTTACATGGCTTAAGTTCTAAATCCAATCGAGTTAGTGTTGGTTCAACGTGGCCCATTCAACCTAGTGCTCCCCAGTGTAACCTAGTTTTCCAATTCAAAACCTAATTTGGCTCCAAAAAATTTTCAAGTTGCCACCATTTTATTTATTTATTTATTTTAAAAATGTTTGAGATAACATTGTCTTTTATTGACCCGGGTTAACTCTTAAAACATGCCACATGGATCATGGTCATGATTGATTTAACAACTATTTTTAAACATGTTTCTGATCTAATTACATGATAACAAAAGTAAACTGCAGAGAGAAGCAATTGCTTTAATTACCAAGAAAAAAAAAATATTAAGTAGGGATGTATATAAAGAATAGGCTCTGCACCTTGCCTTTTTCTTAACTAAATAAAACGAATGATATGTCATATGTCTATTTAAAAAAATAAATATTAGATGACATTTGTGTAAAACTCAAATTCCTACGACCTAAAAGGATTTTTATTTAAGGAGAGGAGTTCCATCTAGATTTTTTTCCCTTATCTTTCCAGGAAAAATATAATAGGGTTGACATGGTGTTTCGTTTTTCAACTTGATTGTATTTTTTGTTTTTACCAATTTTGAGGTTATCAATTTTTATTTTTATTTTTTTATAAAAATAGGTTGAAGAGTGGATTTTTCGGTCCAAACAATACCCAACCTGCTTTTCTGACTACCTATTCGGTAGTTAGAATCTGGGTTTTCAGATGAATTATCGTCTAGTATTTTGACCAACCACTGACTTTCTATCTTCTTCATCATTTTTTAAAGGCTCTCTCTCTGTTTTCAAACCAAGACCGAAAATAAACTAAATGAAGTTTTGTACTTAAGTGCAAATTACAAAAACAAAAAGGATCAAAATTGGACATGGAGCAATTTTGAAGGGAAAAAACATGAAAAACAGGGGGAAAACAATGATCGAATAAAACTCTTGTTTTAGACATAATTTTAAATTAGGCCGGTGTCTCCTCAAATAATTTCAAACAACAAAAATGCTTTCTTTTCCAAAATCAAGCATAAAAAAATGTTAGGGGCATGTTATCACCACCCCGACCACCTTACATTAAGCCAATCAAAATAATTTATTAGGTTCAAATTCAAAGCATCAAATTATTTAAGATAAAATTAAAAAAAGTTTACCGAGTAAAAAAAATCTAAAAGAAAAAAAATAAAACATTATCGTGTTTAGAGTGTTATATAAGTATATGTACCATAAGCATGTCATGCTTTTTATCGTTAATTTTTTATGTTTATTTTTTTTAATATGGATTTATAAAATAATTAATGTTATTTATTTGGAGAGTAATATTTTATTTTTGAGGATGTTAGCCCAAACTAGTAGTGTTTGGTAATTATTTTAAAGTAGAAAAGATGAAGACAAATGAAATAGATAAGACAGTATAGAATAAGAGATGAAGAAAAAATTATTGACAAATTTATTTATTTAAAAAATATAATTATATCTTATTTTTTAATTTTTAATTATATTAAATTAATAATATTATAATAATTATAGTTATAAAATCCATCTAGACGCACATATTAATTAGGATTCAAAACCTGTATTGATCGCTTGTTTGGAAGTGTGGTTACAATTATTTTTTAAAGTATTTTTCATGCTAAAATGTATCAAAATAATGTTTTTTTTATTTTTTTTAAATTATTTTTAAGATCAACATATCAAAATAATCTAAAATACATAAAAAAAATTTAAATTTTTTAAAAATACAATTTACATCAAGTTCAAGTTCATAGCCGGTGCTTAAATTGAAAGAAAGAAAAAATAATTAAATAGAAAGACAAAACCCGACCAAACTCCATTAAGAGAGAATATATATATTTTTTTAAATGCGATTTACATCAAGTTCAAGTTCATAGACGGTGCCTAAATTGAAGAAAAAAAAAATTAATTGAATAGAAAGACAAAACCCGACCAAACTCCATTAAAAAAGAATATATAGTTTTTCAGGCTCAGCCAGCTCCTCCTACGATCAAGCCACCACTGCCACCAGTCCCAATTCCAGTGACTGGACTGCTGACCATCCAAGTTGCGATCCAACCCTTGTCTGTACTATAAATTGCATCCCACGGCCTCTCGTTTATTTTTCCAGATAGAAAGAAACAGGAAGTGAAAATTAAAAATGGGTTCTGATTCAGTTTCAACATCAACGAAGCCACCACAAGAAGGAGACCCATCTGCTTCTCTTCTTTCTTTCAACGCAGGCTCCCTCTCTTATCCTTCAAATCCACACCAAAAGAACACTGCCAACTCCGTCATTTTCACCTCTCTTATCCTTGTCACTTGCATCGCTCTCTCTGCTGCTTCTGCTTTTGCCTTTCTCTTTTTTTCCTCTTCTTCTGTTCCTCTTACGGATACCTCGTCCGCTTCTCTACAGACGACGTCTCGTTCTTTGACCAAGCTCAACCACCCTGTCGTTCTCTTGATTTCATCTGACGGGTTCAGGTTTGGTTACCAGTTCAAGACCCATACTCCAAATATTCATCGTCTGATTGTTAACGGGACTGAAGCTGAAACTGGTTTGATTCCTGTTTTCCCTACTCTTACTTTCCCTAATCACTACTCTATTGTTACTGGCCTTTACCCTGCTCATCATGGTATTATTAACAATTATTTTGATGATCCAAAAACTGGAGAGGTTTTCACAATGGCAAGTCATGAGCCTAAGTGGTGGCTTGGTGAACCACTTTGGGAGACAGTGGCTAATCATGGTTTGAAGGCAGCCACTTATTTTTGGCCTGGTTCTGAGGTGCATAAAGGATCTTGGACTTGCCCTCCTGGTTTTTGTATGTTTTATAATGGTTCTGTTCCTTTTGATGAACGTGTAGATACTGTTTTGAGTTATTTTGATTTGCCAGCTAGTGAGATTCCTGTGTTTATGACGTTGTATTTTGAGGATCCTGATCATCAGGGCCATAATGTGGGACCTGATGGTCCGGAGATTACTGAGGCTGTTGCTGGGATTGATAGGATGATTGGCAAGCTGATTGATGGATTAGAGAAAAGAGGGGTTTTTGAGGATGTCACTATAATTATGGTTGGTGATCATGGAATGGTTGGTACATGTGATAAAAAGTTGATATTTTTGGATGATTTGGCGCCTTGGATCGATATCCCAGCTGACTGGGTTCGGTCCTATACTCCTTTGCTTGCAATTCGTCCACCTCCTGGTTTTGCACCGTCTGATGTTGTTGCAAAGATGAATGAAGGGTTGCAGTCGGGGAAGGTTCAAAATGGAAAGAATTTGAAGATGTATCTCAAGGAGAAGCTGCCTTCTAGGCTTCATTATGCAGCAAGTGCCAGGATTCCACCAATAATAGGGATGCTTGATGAGGGTTTTAAGGTGGAGCAGAAGAGAACTGAGGGGCAAGAGTGTGGAGGAGCACATGGTTATGACAATGCACTTTTCTCCATGAGGACAATTTTCGTTGGCCATGGTCCTCAGTTTGCAAGGGGGCGAAAAGTGCCATCTTTTGAGAATGTCCAGATATACAACTTGGTTACTTCGATTCTCAATATCCAGGGTGCTCCCAATAATGGGTCTGTGTCTTTTCCATCAACTGTTCTTTTGCCCAATCCTCATAAATTCTAAGGTCTTATCTCATGAGTGGTCTCAGCTATTCAAGGATCTAGTTGAAGTGGGCTGGGTGATTATATTGCAAGACCATATCAACTATTTCTTATGGATGCATGGTTGTGAGTTATTTTGCATGATGTGGTGGCGGAGAAGGTAACTGTATTAGTTGTTGATGTTGTGATTGTTGTTTCATGTTTGGTTACATGATCACTTGGCTCCTACTTTTCATTATTATGAGCTGCAAATTTAAGAGAGGATTCTAGCTTAAAATATTAATGAATCTGTATTTTTGTGGCGTAGCTGTCTGCCTTTCTTATTCTATGACTTGCCTATCTGATGCGCAATAGGGATCTAGTTTATGTTTTACCTCAAATGTTTTCTAATTGTGGCCACTACCTTGACTGATTTAACTTTGACTGCTTGTCAACAGAAAGATGCTTTGTTTTTCGTGGAAACCCAAATCACAAGCTTAGCTGTTCTTTGCTTCCACAACTCCTATGCCATTTTTGTTACATGTGCTTATTTTCATCTCAGAAGATCACATATTCAGGCTTCAGGTTTGAGAGCTTTTGAGTTCTTAGTACAAATGCTTTTTGTTGGCATAATTGACTTCTAATAAATCACATTAACAGCTATTGAAAGAAGATGGTGAACTCTTATTCTTTTGGAACTTCTTAAAAATGGAATGGTAAAGTTGTTCAATTTGCTTCACCGAATAATTAGTTTATGAATCTAAAGTCTTGAAATATGTTGGCAGATGTTGGTTGTGGTCATATATTATAAAAGCACTAGATGATTGCCTGGTTATTGATGCTCTTCCTAAACCTTAAGCAAACCAGTTTCTTTGACAGTGGTAGAACATTACTGCCTCAAAATCAGGATTGCATTGGCCTTGTGACTATTACTTAGATGTTTGTATCATGACGAGCAAGAGGTCTATACTTTACTTTTTACACTCTAATTATAGCAAGTGCTTCAACTGCTAAAGATGTATTCACCCAGGATCAGTAGTTCTTTGTTTCTTTGAGTTCTGTGCTGTTTCTGTGTAATTTTGTGCTTATATCCATATCAGCAAAATGTATGTGCAGACTTGAGGTCTAGTTTAAGATCTCGCACGCACATGTTAAGTAAACATGCTTTACTGTAAGTCTATGGAGGAACCAGTGGTTGCATTGTCATTAATTCTCTTACAGCAACTTTAAGCAACCCATTTCTTTGTCATAGAAAATTCCAGTCTCAAAATCGGGACTGCTATTAGAAGATCTTACCAGTGTTCCAGCTATTAGAAGATAGATGGAGTCGCTGTACGATCTAAAACATTAAAAGTCATGCAACCAATAAGACTCTAGTTAACAAAGGCCAGAAACGAGCAATAATATTATCGTGCTCATTACCTCACCAGCTTGATGCACAGGTGTGGATTGTGTTACCAATATCATGCAAAGCAAAAAAAATGTATGTAATTTTTTTGTTTGCATTTTATGCCTCGTGAGTTTCAAGATGATCAAACCAAACCACCCTAGTGTACTGTAACGTAACGCTACAGAGAAGCATTTAAAGTGGAGAAAAAAATAATCAAGACTCTGATGCATAGGCATGATTTTAGAAAGTTTCAGAACTCGACACACCAACTCAATAGGAGATGAATTCTGATTTTTTTCCCCATTTTTCATAACTAAAGAAATTATAGACAACAACTACTGATCATAAAACGACTTGATTGTAATGCCCCATAATTTCTTAGTGTTATATACTTCCTCGAGCTGGTGTATTTTATTTATTTATTTATTTTTTTTGGTAATGGTCTGAATCCGTTCAACCTCCCAGTAGAATTTACAACCATTTCTTCTACACATGGAGTTTCCTTGTGGGATCATTACCTCTTTTTAAGTGACAATGCAATTATTTACCAGGACAACTTACACCAATGTTAATCCATTTCATTTCAATCATATTTTATATTTACATGAGTACTTGAACATTTATATACTTGTATACCACTAGGTATATCATGTACATACAAATTTTGGCAGGTACTATTATTTTTCCTTTTCATGTACATTTACAATCATAATGAATTTTCCTCGCCGTTTATGTTAAACCAAGCAATTGGTGCACATGTGCCAACACGTAACCACCACCATTATTATTAGTAGGCCATTTCACTATTAATGCAACTATAAATCACATATTACATTGATAATCTTACTCCTCTTTATTACATTACAAACATATTATTTAAAACAAGTTTTATATCACTTTACATGTGCACTTATAAAAATAACTCAATATACATTTTACATACATTGTTAAAAATCTTCAGATAAATAATACACCTGCTATCAAGCAATTTCTATTCATCTACAATTTAGTTGTTTAAGTAGGCTTTCAATACTTCCTTAACTCAACCCAACAAAACATCGAGCAAGACCATCACCAAACTAGACCTTCCTTATATTATAATTGATTGTCTATAATATTCATTTACTACGTTACAATCGGTTGTCCCAAAACATCCCTACATTATACTACTTTTGGCTATCCCAAATCAGTCTTACACTTGATCCTTTTTTACCTCCAAATTGACCTTTATGTTATAATATCATTTTTATCACCATGGACATCTTTATCATATTTTATATTTACATGATTACTTGAACATTTATATACTTGTATATCACTAGGTATATCATACACAAGTTACACTCAAATTTTGGCATTGGTAATCCATTATAATAGGGAATGGAGGTACTATTAGATTTTTCCTTTTCTTCTACATTTACAATCATAATGAATTTTCCTCACCCGTTTATGTTAAACCAAACAATTGGTAGACATGTGCCAACACGTAGCCACCACTATTATTATTAGTATGGCATTTCACTGCTAATACAACTACAAATCATATATCACACTGATAATCTTACTTCTCTTTATTACATTACAAACATGTTATTTAAAACAAGTTTTATACCACTTTACATGTACACTTATGAAAGTAACTCAATGCACATTTTACACGCATTGTTAAAAATCTTCAGATAAATAATACACCTACTATCAAGCAACTTCTATTCTTCATCTACAATTTAGTTAACCAAGTAAGCTTTCAATACTTCCTTAACTCAACCCAACAAGACATCAAGCAAGACCATTGCCAATCTAGACCTTTCCTATTTTACAATTGATTATCTATAATATTTCTTTACTACATTACAATCGATTGTCCCAAAACATCCCTACATTATACTACTTTTGGCTATCACAAATCAGCTTTACATTTGATCTCTTTTTACCTCCAAATCAACCTTTATGTTATAATATCACCTTCATCACCATAGATATCATCCTTTATTTTTTTAATTTATCACCATTTGGATTTGTTTAGTCATCTATCCTTCCAATCATTCTTCTCAAGTGATATAATTTTCATATCCATCACAAGGATTAAACATTGATTAAATTCAATTTCATTAATCCAACAACCATCACCATGAATTTAATTACAAATTCTTTATTTCATATCAACAATTTGATTTCACCCAAACACATTTTCAACAATAATCTAATAAGACGATCATACAAAAATTATTAGCTTCGTACAAGGCGATTAATCAAATCACATATCCCAATCATCAATGCTACTAATGCCACTAGCTCCACTTCGGAAAGCTAGTTAAATCATATATCCCGGTCATCAACGTAACTGATGCCACTAGCTCCACTCCGAGCAGTTAATCAAATCATACATTCCAAAACATATTTATTTTGCAATACACATTAATTACATATACATTTAAGAATTATTTTTTTGATCAAGAATTAACACCTTTTTATAATGCCCAATCCTATTTCCTGATAGAAACCATCGCATTTCACCTCAAATATATCATCATCAGCTCTATAGTTGGTTACACTAACGCTATTAGCCTTATTCAAGGCAACTAGTCAATCAAGTTCTTATTGGTTACTCACAATCATATATTTATATGCAAACACATTTAAAGAATTTTACAGTGAATTAAATTTATGAAATTTCTACAAATAGAGATGGGTGCAAGGCACTTACTTAGTACCTAAGATCATGATGTAATTTCTAGCGGCTAACCAAATCCCATAGTCTTTTTTGTATTAGCAGGAATACAACATCATACTCAATTTAATCATCATTGGACCTTCATTTCAATTTTCTTATGCATGCACATTTTCCAAAACCATATTCATAAAAACATTGCTTAGTACAACACACATAATATCACGTAGCCCCTTTAACTTAATCATTATAATAATTAAATCCATAAGATTTAAAGTACTCTTTTATTTACTTTAGGCCACACTTATAACAAGAGGAATATACATTTTCCTCCAGGATTTCATACAACCAACCTCATACTTAATTTTTAAAACACATTATATTACACAATTGAACATAAATACCATAATAATTTTAAGACATAATTCAATCTTTTTTTTAATTCATATTGGCCGAAACTATCTCCTTAAAGAACTCAAACTTTTTTTTCTTCCTTTTTTCATGTAACTAACTTCACTCCTATTTATTAACTTTATAATATAACATGTTTAAATATAAGTTTCATGGCAATTTAAACCAACCATTCCAAACCCATTTTCTTAGTCTTGGTCGTATCTTCTACAAAATAAAGGTATATATTTTCTTTAATTTTTTAATGCTATTTAACACTTATTCATTCATCTCACAGTTCAATATTTAACATAATTGAACACCATTTTCATGTCAATTAAATTGACAATTCAAACCCCACCTTTTATTCATGTTTAAAAAACTCATATGATAGTTGTGTAAGTGATTTGAATTAATATAACTAAGTTATCTTTATAATGAATGTTATACTTTGATCATAGCTACACATCGTTCTAATCAAGGGTAATAAATAAATAATTTTTTAGTATAACATGAACTTATAGGATGAATTTGTACATGTTTTGCTTTGAATTCATGCTTCTCTACTTATAACATGAATTTAAACTATTATACAATTGGTCAATATTAAAATAAAAATGTTGTTCAAATAATGCAAAGAATAAATTAAAGTTGTATTAGTGCATAATGATTATTTAGTTGGAAAAAAAGCTATTAATCCTAGAAAAAAAAATTTAAGACAAGTGAACACCACCACGATCATCCATAACTTTTTTTCTCTCGATGGCTTTCTACTATTTGAGAAGATATGAGGTGATATTTGTTGATTTTTATAGAGATATTTTTTTTTTACATATGGTTCCTCACTTTAATATCTCTAAGGTATCAACCTTAGCCTTAGCAAGCTTTTTCTTGGCCTGTATTAGTTCTTCCTTCATACAAACTATTTAACTTCTCAAGACTTGACTTATAAAGAGGCATCTTTAATAGACTGATTAGCCTTCTAGACAAGTGAGTATTTAACTTTTCAAGATTCTTTTTGGTTTCTAAAAGATTCTTAGACAATTTTATATTCTCACAACACCTTTATTGTTTTTTCCTAATACTAATAAGGAGATCAACATCTTTTTACCATTATACCAAGGTTCCCCTTGCACCATGATCCAATGAATCTTTAAAGACTTTTTAAAATCTCTTTTAAATGATTAGTAAATGCTTTAATACTTAAAATACTATACTCAAGGTTAATAATGGTCATAATCTTCTTGATATTGGCTATCAAAAGCTCTCTCAGTTGGTTGTTCTCCTTAAGCTCAATATTAGAAGATGAAATGTCTACTAGTAAGAGAGTAGAAAATTAAGAAAGTAGATCATAAAAAATTCTATAATATAAAAAAGAAAAGTTTTTACTAATATTAAAACTATAAAAATCAAAGGCATCTTAAAATGATAACAAAAATATTTATGCTAATTTTAAGGAGTTACCATAGATGGTTGATCTAGAACCATGGCTTTTCATTTTTTAAGAGGAGATGTATAAGCATTAGTGTAGTGGTCTTCTAGTGTTATGGAAGAAGAGAGAGCTTTAAGCCTTAAAGATTTCTTAAGAAAATCAACTATTAGTTCAATAAAAAAGGATCAATTACTAATATATCCTTCACCTTAACTATTCTTAATATGGTTACCCTTCACATTCACCTCATACCATTGATGTAGAAGAATATGATTGCTAATACCATTAGTTATTGATAAGGCTTATATGATATTAAGAGCAATTATGTTATTATCTTTAATCTTTTTTTTTCTCCACTATTACTCTTTTCTAAACTAAAAGGATATTTTCATAGTACAAAATCTATCTTAATAAACACAATATTTAGTGAAACATATTCACCTTCAATGTAAAAGATAAATAACCTAAGAGGTTTTATCATTGAAGGCTTAAGAAGTTTAGCTTGAGAAGAAGGTTTAGTAGTAGATTCAGTAGTAATAGGTAGTGACAACTTATAGTGCAAGTCCTTCTAGGTAAGGATACACCTTCAAGAATAATGGTTCATCTTCTTTTATTTGATTTTATGATGATAATATCTATTAAGGCCTTGTCATTAATGATGTTTTATGAGTAATTGTTATGTCACTCCTATTTGTTAAGCAAAGGAAAATATTTACTTGATCTTTGAAATACAAGTTTTGAAAGGAAAAACATAAGAGATTTTTCCTTAAAAAGATCAAATTTGGGTCAATATGCATCCTCACATCAATAAAGTTTGAGAAATATATGGTAGCCCATGTTTTGACCCACATAACACTCCATAAATATAACTTTTCATCAAGTGAGGGACTTTATTGCACTTGGACTAACTTTCTTTCAAAATCCTATAAATATGGCTAAGAACAAAAGGACTTAGAGTCATAGTCCTACCTTTAACCAAAACTATGGTGATTTTTAAGTAAGATTTTGTATGCTTCTATGACTTGGAATAGTTTGAGGCATTTTCATATTCGATATAATATAAGTGTTACATGTTTCTTAAAAATAGGGAGGTCATTATTTTTTTTCTTGCTTTTTATTAACCTACCGAATTCCAAGGAAACTTTTACTAAGTCCTTTAAAGAACTGATATATATATATATATATATATATATATATATATATATATATATATATAGACATAATTTCTTGCTAGCTAGACATAGGCTACCTTTTTATGGCTAAATTACAAAGAGCTACAATATATAAGCCATACTTGAATAAGAAGACATTATTGGACTTATACCAGAACAACTAGAGAGTAACCAATAGCTCTTTGTTATGTTTTGTTAGGATTTTAGAAATCTAAATTTCTTTAAATATCTTTTAGAATTTCTATTGTTCATCAAAGTGGTGTTACATTCTTCCCAAACACTAATTTATTATGACAATTCTATTCCATATAAAGATAACTTTCTTCTAGATGTTCTTGTTTATATAATTGTCCTAAAAAATAATCCTTTCTCAATATCGAAAGTGAAATGATCATTTATTTCTTCCAAAGGTGTTTTATTGAAGAATATACTCATACTTTAACTTGTATTCTTCTTACTTACACTAATAGTAGTCTAAAACACATCAAATAAATAATTTACATAGAATTCATAGAAAGATATGAGTGAGTTTTGAGGAGCAACGCTTGAAGGTGTTATTTTTTGAAGAAAATGCTCGTTTAGAGTTCTTTATAGAGCCTTTACAAGAAAATATCTATGTTCGTGAAACGAGAATTAAGTTT
This sequence comes from Populus nigra, assembly GCF_951802175.1. NCBI lineage: Eukaryota > Viridiplantae > Streptophyta > Magnoliopsida > Malpighiales > Salicaceae > Populus > Populus nigra. The sequence goes on along the minus strand of NC_084866.1, from coordinate 7,688,110 downwards.
TTTTTTTTTGCGCAAAAGATAAGGAATTAGGAGTAATTTCAAAAACCTAAATGTCATGTCTAAAAGCTAGCTAGAGCACATGTCATTTTTTTAAATTAAAATGATTGGGTAAAATATTTGACATGTTAATAAAACATGATTGACTAATTTTAAGTGAATAATGTTATTTTTCATATCATACTTGGTTGATTTGATCAATTGATTTTAGTACAAGTTTGATGGCTTTAATATTCATTCATTTGAGAAATAAAGCAATGTGAGTGCCATTGTTAATATTTAAAATAAATACAGATGTGTCAATCATAAAGAACAATAATTGTTCATCACATTACAAGGAAGAAAGGCTACAATTAATCATGAATTAGAAGAATTAACACAGTTGAAAGAGTTTTTAATCAATCAGGAAAGTTGAAGGAATAGTCGATCACTCAACCAAGTGACCAAAAGTAAAAATTGACCTATAAATTTTGAACGCATGTTGATAACTAGAAAATATAATTATATTTAAAGGGTGAATAATCAATATAATCACTAATTAGAAGTCACATATTAGCCCAAAATTTATGTGTGTATAAAAAAAGAGAGAGTTTAGTTTGTATTAAGAGTTAATAAACATCATTATTATACTGATATTTATATAAGATTATAATTGTCTATGTAAATAGAATTCAAACTCCATAATAATATAAATAAGATTAGATACTATTATAAATAATGGTCATCCCTATGTATTCAATTCATGTAATTTATCCATCTTTTCTCCAAAGGGTTTTATTGATTTTATTTACAACATTTCTTTATTTCCTACACTTTAGATTCATGTAAAGTCTTCTTCCAAACTCCTATCCTTTTCTTCGTGATGGTGCTTCATAGAATAAATAACTCTTTTTGAGGGTTAGATATTTAGAATTCCACTTCTTATTATGCAAAAGTAGTTGTTACCTCATCACATATTCAATTCTAAGTATAAAAATTAATCGGCATCAGTTTCTCAATAAATCCCTAAACTCTACCAACTTAAAACTCTCATTTAGTAATAACAAAATTATCTTTTCCTTTTCAATACTGAAATAAAATAAAAATAAAAATAAAAATTCAAAATATTTTACTATCTCTTCATTTTTTCACTAATACCTTCAACATTTTAATCCTTCTCTTTTGATTCTACTTCTTCCTCTTCTTTTTATGTTGTCACCAAATAACATCTCTAGCACACGATTCATAGAATTTGAATATATGCAAATAATCAAACTCTAGGTGTTGTTGAACTTATCCTTCTACTTTTAAGTTATCATACCAACTGTACAAGACTTTAACCTTTTTATTTTAGAATTTTTATTTATGATGTAATTTCAATTTTTAACGGAGAAATAAATAAAATGAGTATATATAATATATTTGTGTGAGAGTGTAAAAAAAATAGCAACAATGATGTTAAATGCTAATGAAAAAAATAATTATATTTTTGTAATTTTATTCTTATTTTTATTAAAAGGATTAATAAATAGTGTTGAAAAAACAAAAATCATTTGAAAAAATAAAAATCATTAAAAAATATATTTTTTTAATGATATTTTAGGTTATATCAAGAAACTCCATAAACTTCACCAATAAAATTGAAATTCATACAGATTTTCTATTATTATCAAGGACATTGGAATACAAGAGAAAAATATGGGGTGGGATCAAAAGAAACCAAAAGTTGTAGGTGAAAATGAGACATTACATAAACAACAACATAAATTAAAATTTATAAAAAAAATCATGAGATTATATATTATTATTATTATTATTATTGATATGGGGGTTTGTTTTTGTATTTTAAAAATATTTTTAAAAAATTAAATATATATATATATATATATAAATATATATTTAAATTAATAAATTTTTATGTTTTTAATTATTTGGATATTAATATTAAAAATAATTTTTTATAAATAAAAAATATTATTTTAATATATTTTTAAATTAAAAACAATTAAAACCATATTCTAAAGACACGGAGATAGATGGATACCTCAACCTGATTCCTGTGGAAGTATCTTCTTGGTACGAACACGGCCAGACAAGGGAGGGTCAGGCAGCACGAAAGAGAAGAGCAACGGAGAGAGATTTTTTATACAAACTAGAGTGTTCGCAGGGGAGAGAGGAGGAAAGTTCTTTCCCTTATGGCATGTAGCAGTAGCAGTTGAATAAATCATCCTCTATTATTATTTTCTTTTTGTTTGTTGGATTACTTCATCTGTCTGTCTGTCAATCAATCAGTCAGTGCTGTAGATGGCAGTTGTTGTTGGGTTGCTTCCATCCTTCCGCTCACTTGGCTTCCCATCTTCTCTGCTAACCTCCTTTGCCTCCTCCAACTCCATCTCTCTCCAGCCACTCCTCTCTCATAAGCACATTAGTTTTTCAGATATAAGAATTTATCCTCTCTTATATTCCTCTGCTGCCACTGCTTCTCGCTTTTCTTTTTCTCGCAGGAAACAATTGCTCTCTTTTAAGGTACAAACTTTTATCCCAGTTCTCTATTCTTCTTCTTGTGTTTTCCGTAGAATTTAAGTCAATTTACGAGGAACTTTTTTTTAAAAAAAATTCTACATTGGTTAGCATTCATGCTAATTAAAGAGAGAATTTATGCAAATTAAACTGTATTTATTAGGTGTTTCTATTTGAAGTTCTGAATGGTGGGTTTGTTGGGAATTTGTGTTTTAATTGACTTTGCCCGTGATAAATTTAATCCCGGGATTGCCAAATCACCTGCCTTCTGGGTCCTCAGAACACATCATGGTGTGGGGTTTATCTTCCAAAAGAAGTTCATCAAGAATTGTGTGCGACCGAAAATATTTTTCTTTTTTATTTCATTTGAATCTGGTTGATTTCCCCATCAGGCAATTCAATTATTCATTTTGTTTCAATAATTTGTTTCAGATACATGCAACTGTTGCTGAAACTGACCAACCGAAATGGTGGGAGAAGAATGCGGGACCAAATATGATTGACATTCATTCTACAGAAGAATTTTTGCGTGCCTTAAGTGAAGCTGGAGATAGATTAGTAATTGTTGAATTTTATGGAACTTGGTGTGCTTCTTGTCGAGCGTTATTTCCCAAGGTAATTCTTCTCTTTATTTGACAATTGATTCCTAAACTTGCTTGTCGTTAAGAGTGGCCTGGATACCAACCTCTTAAAGTTTTGAGGATTCAGAGCTGTACTGTTGAGCAAACTTCAAAGTGTAGAGTTTCATGATGATATCCCATTAAAAAATTTTATTTCGGTTTCCAAAAATAAACAAATTTAGAATAAACAATTGGGATTATAGCCCACTAAACAAAATATCCAATAATAACTAAATCAAATCCATTAAATAAACCTAAATAAAATTCAATAACACTAGGGTTGAGCTATCCTCTATCATCATAGATCATACGGACATGTGAATCATGTCTTGGTTATCTCCATCAATTATGATGCTGCAAAAGTTAATGTTAGAGTTTGATAGTTCATATATTAATTTTAAAACAGAATCATAGTAGTTCTTGATACCATCGACTCTTCTTTAACATATATGTATTGCTAACGTTGGTAGTCTGTATGTAAATTATTGATTTATATGGAAAGATCAGTACTTTTTATTTTTTTATTTTCTAAATGAACATGGATGCATGAAACACTGTTTCACAAAGCCTATTCATCATGAAGAATGGAGGAATTGGTTTCTGAACTGTTGGTAGAATTTTTTTTGGTGTAGCCTAATGATTTTTTTCTTGTGATGGATCCACAGCTCTGCAGAACAGCTGAAGAACATCCTGAAATTCTATTCCTGAAAGTCAATTTTAATGAAAACAAGCCTATGTGCAGAAGTTTGAATGTTAAGGTGCTTCCTTATTTCCACTTCTATCGTGGAGCTCATGGACAACTTGAATCCTTTTCATGTTCACTAGCTAAGGTTAGCACTTCATCTCTTTCCTTTTTATTATTACTTTATATTTTTGGATTTTTTGAACACTGGATGTATGTCTTTATTCACCAACACTAATGCTCAACTGTTGAAGCAACAGTTCCCAATGAGTTGACTTGTATGTAATAAAATATGAAGCTAGTGACAAGGTTTTTCATATCGATGTTGTGGGAGGTGAAGAGAAGAACCAATAGAGAAACTATGAAGTTCGTCCTTTTATCTTGTCTAGGCACATGATTAGAGTGTGCATTTTGAAGAGTTGGGTGCAATATAAAATCTGATTCATTTATTGTATTGAACAACTTTACAGAGAGCGAAAGCTCGAAGCTGGTGTGGAAGAGCGTAGTATAACCTCATATGGAGGGACTAATCAATAAGGAATTCTCTGACTGCTTGAGATTCAGTTCATTTGTTACATTACGGATCATTTAGTAGATAACCACCCATACTAAATAACTTGAGTTGAAATGCAGTTAGTGTAAATGATTAATTTTCTTGTTCTACTGATATTGATTGTTTGTTAAACGTTGTTCTCAAAACCATCGGCAGTTTCAAAAAATAAAAGATGCTATTGAAATGCACAACACAGCCCGTTGCAGCATTGGTCCACCAAAGGCAGTTGGAGAGCTTACTCTTGAATCTATATCAGCTCCACAGGACAAGACAGCAGGATCCACATAAACATAAAACTCGTAAGCCAAGGATCTGTCTGTATATTTGCCAAGGTGCTTCATGGTGAGCAATCCGCTGTTATTGTGCATATTCAGACTGCTCTTTGTAAGAGAATAGCAGGAGGAAGTTGCCATCGTTCTTGCATTCCATTCTTGTGAATGTCATATTTTGTTTATGAAATATTCGTGCATGTTTGCCTTAGGTAAACTTGTGAATGACAGCAAACTCTTGTGCAAAATTCAATCCGGATACCAGAAATATTATTGATGATGAACTAATCTTATAGCGTGAACTACGAAACGAACTCATGAGAGCTCAAGCGATTTTCAAGGTGCGACTGGAATTGTGTTGCAGGTGTTTTCATAAGTTTTTCTTTTTAAATATGATAAATTTTTTTATTATTATTAACATTTTAAAATTATTGAAAAATACTAAAAACACATATAGTGGTATTATTGAAAAATACTAGATATGTTGGTTTGGTTTGTGATAAAGGTAATAGCACTACTGGTAGTGTTATAGACCATGTACATTCAAATTTTCAATGTGATTTGGATTTTAGAAGGTGTTTCAACAAGTTGTGTTTTTATTTTTTTTCAGTTGTGTCATTAGCTGGAAAGCAATTTTATAATAAACGCTAAGTATACCACATTAAATAAGACAAGAAGAAATCTTTACAACTAAAAGGTTGGTAATTTTGGTTTGTCACAAGTGTTGATCATTGTGTATTGTAATAACCATATTAGTATTTATTTGGCTAAAAATAGGATTTTTTATTAAAAAAAAACCTAAATATAAGATGAATAAGATGATTTTTTGACTAATTGGTAGGAGGTTCAAGTTTTGAAAAGTTGGCTCCTTTTAAAATAAGATGAATTTTTGTTGGGTCCTTACTGAATTGTAGGTCTATATAATAAACAAACAAATCCTTACAAAAGCATATTTAAATAATTTAGTGGAGAAGCCAAAAGTCTGAATGAATTAATAATTATATAAGGAAGAATACCTTAAAGAAAATTAATCTTTATTAAGTTTTAAAGAGTTCAATAAAGAACCAAAAGAATGAGTAACCTCTCCACACATAAAATATTATTTTTTAATAATAAGCAATTTGAAAAAACCTAAATATAAGCTAAATATCCCTATTTATACTAGGTAAAATGTCCTAAATAAGATTGAAAAATAATGAAAGAGTATTAATCAAAATAGACAAAAAAAATCCTAAACAAACTAGGAAAATAATACAATTGCCACGCAATAACTTCTTGGATTTTTTTGAAGGTCTTTCTAAACTCTGATTGCTACAAACTTTTCTCTATAGAAAACAAGACCTTTACAATCTTTTGAAAAATATTCAGCCTAATCCAATGATTAGATCAAGAGTTATGCTTGTTAGAGAATAACTATATATTAGAAAAAATAAGCCAAAAATTGCCTCTAATGTCCTTGAATAACAAGGATTGTTATGGCATAAGGAATCCTTGCAAAATAAGGATTGTTGTCTAATTGATTTTCTTGGAAAGTGAAAAAATCCTTGTAAAGTAAGAATTCCAAATGTAATTAAGTCTTTGCTTTGTAAAAATCCATAAATCATACGAAAAAACAATCATTTTCTCACTTATCTAGATGAGTTACTATGGATGTCGCGGGGTCGAGCCGCGACGTCGTCTGGCGACGGCGGAGGCTTTATATCGTGCCTCTTGATGAGATGTGGTGTGATGGGAATAGTTTTTGGATTTAATTATAAAATTATGATTAATATTTAGGAGTCGCCACCTATTATTATGATCACTAGGAATCTATGGTCTGCGAGAGTCTAGGCAAGAGATTGGTTGTACAAGGAGAAGACGCATCACCTCAAGTGCACCATATCTAAGGTAAGCTGCATTGTTGTTTGATTGTTTTTTTTTAAGTCGGGTTTCTATTCGTTGGTCTTTTCAAAGGTTCAAAGTAGATCTCTCTTCATGAGAAAATCTATACCTTATCGGGTTAAATTCTAACCGCTCTAAAGTTTGAATTTTAGCATCGTATTTTTACACCTTGTATCTTAATACTTGAGAGTGTAATTTATCGTGTAATTTTACACCTTACATATATTAAAATCTACATCTGGACTCTACAAAAAACATTGGAAAAATATTTTTAATATTTTGGCCAAACCCTAATGAATGATCATAAACTAGTTGTGATATCCAAATTTTTTATTTTTATTTTTAAAACATGAGAAAGATGCAATTTTTTAATGAAAATATGCTTGGGAAATTTTTAGGATTTGGCCATATGCACAAAAACAAAATATATTTTTTTAAAAGGGCAATTTATTCAAAATATTTATGATGTTTTGAATTTTTTTTTGAAAACATTTCGAAGAAAACCAGGTATTTTAATACTGGATTTGTATTTTACAGTATAATTATACAACCCAATATTATGCAAAATTGGTAGAAAAACATTTGAGAAAATCACAAATATTTTAAAATGCCCCTTGAAATTTTTTGGATTTTTTTGTTTTGTTTTTAATTATTATTATTGTTGTTGTTGTTGTTGTTGTTGTTGTTTATCCATCCAATCCCTGATATCACCAAACACCATATTCATATACTTTAAATATTGTTGTATAGCTTGTATAAAAAAAATGTGTTAATTACCTTCTATAAATAGACCTCCAGAATTTTCATAGTCCACTAGTTATGTGAAATAAGTACACACAATCAGAGATGCATTAATTACCCGCGCTTTGGAATTCACATTCCGTCGGTGATTTAGAGGACTTCACCGACATAGAAGGTGAGCAGTTCCCATCCTATGGAAAATATCGATGGACTAATTTCGTCTGTAGAGAGGTCGATGATTGTGACATATGCAGTAAATATTTTACAACTCTCTATAAAATACCAAAGGACTTAGTCTGTTTGTAGATCCGTCAATGATGTGCACAATGCATGACAAATTGTGTTTGTATTGCCTATTTATCCTCCCTACAAGCACTTGAATTGTAAACTGTCCGCACAACACAATAACAACAGTGAACATTTATAAAATAAATATTTCATGGTACAAAATTTCATCCATAATATTACATTATAAAAAATTCTTTACACTTTCGTGTTCTGATAGTTAGTTAGAATTTTTTTTCTTATTCATCAATTAAATTGTCATCAGCTTTATCGCAATCTTCAATGTAGATATCATCATCATCATCGACATATTCTTGTCCGTTAAAGCACAGAACAACATTCAACTCTTATACTAAAAGTTAATATATAAATGAACAAAAGGAAAAATAATTAAAATGTGTGATTATGGCCCTTCAACCAGTCAATCAACTGTATTTACCAACTGATCCGATCAACCGCTTGATAAAATGAGTAGTTTAAAATCGTTATTGTGTCAACTGGTAAAGGAAATTTAAGGATTATTGAAGGAGTTGATTGACCGAATAGTTGGACTCAATTAATTCGATTAACTATTAAACTAATAGTAGACAAAAAAATTCCTTGAGCGATGCTAGAATACTGAATAAGAAAACAATCCAAAAATTCAAAATGTTACAAATTTGTTCTCTCATTGATTGGTTATCTTTCTTAGAGAATTGCTTGAAATTTGCTATCTTTATTCCTTTAGGGATTGTGTATAATTTTCATCCCATTTAGAGTATGACTAATTGTAAATAGGCTTTCTTATGTATCCTACTTATATCCCCATCTCTAAGTGTTAGGCTATTTTATCTTTGTTTATCTTTTTTTTTTCTATTTCTAATTGACAGTAAGGGTTTGTTGTGCAAAGGGATTGAGATTTTCTTGTCATAACACAACTTGTGGTGCATCGAATTGCCTGATAAAAAGTTTTGAAAAGGGATGGACGGTATGTGCAACCACGTAATTAGCATGTGGTTGTCTATATGCCTAGGGAACGACTAATGTCAAGGGCTATCACATCTAAATTAAGTTATGTCTATTATTGTGTTTGATACATTAGGAAATATTGTGTTATATAAAGAGCGTTGTTCTGAACATCACTGTTGGAGTGTTTGTGGTTGTAGAACTCCTTAGGATATGCCTCACAAATGTTGTCGCACGTGTGCGGCGTCGCGGCAATCGTCCACCCTCAGGTTGGATTCTACTTTTTTTTTTATCTATATGGAAAATATGGGGAGACAAGGCATTCTTGTCTCGTATCAGTGGAAAATTTGAATAGGAGTCGCCACTTAGTATTTTGGTCACTAGGAACCCTAACTGGTCTCAGAGATCGGATAAGGAGACTGGTTGCGTAAAGAGAAGATATCAGCACCCCAAATACGTCCTATTTAAGATAGGCTGCATTTTTTTAATGTCTGATAAAATTTAAGGTTTTGTTGTGTTTTCTAGTTGTTGGTTGATTCTAAAGGTTCAAGAAAAAACCCTCCTCAATAAGAAGGTTCTTTATCTTATAGGTAAAAGCCTAATCGTTCAAGTATCCACAAAAAGAAACTGATATCTGGAATGCGCCTTACGTGTAAGGTCGTACCCCGGATATTAAAAGACAAAAATTTTTTTTGTTGTTTTTGAAATTTTGGTCAACGTTCTCGTGACTTTAATAAACTGATTATTAAAGCCAAAATACATGCTAAAATATATCTCTTTTTTGGTGTATGGAAAACACAATATGATTTTTTAGCTTTGAGATGGCCGTATGCACAAAAACATTTTTTCTTCTCTTTCTTTTTTAAATTTGTTTTTTGTATTTTTCAAAATTTGATGAAAATCGGGTATTTTAATACCGGATTTGTATTTTTAAGACGTAAAATACAGACCAATATTAAGCAAAAAAAGGCATAAATCAAAAAATAGGGAAATCACAAATATTGAAAAATATTTTTTCTTTAATTTTTTTAAATGGGCCGGACCCGGTCTAAATACATATATGCTGGGCCGAACCCGACCCAACTACATAGGTTGGGCTCAGCCCAGCCCGTGTGAACAGTGCTCTCAATTGTTCACATGCTACGTGAACAGTGGAGTGGAGGCATGGCAGGGATGGAGATGGTTGCAGAGAAGGTCGACTTGCGGTGGTGTCGAGGCAGTGCTGTTGGTGGTGGGGGTTGCAACGGCTCTGCTAGTGGTGGCTGGGGGCACGATGGCGCACTGCTGGCTTCTTCTTCTTCGCTGTGCAGAGGCGAGAGCCTCTGTTTTTTCTTTTCTTTTCTTTTCTTTTCTTCAACTGCTCGACCAGCTGCTGATGCTGGTGGCAATGGAGAGGAGGCGCAACGGTGGCGCTGCTGGGCCGAAGGTGGTCGTTGTCCCCCTCTGCCTCTACCTTCTCCTTATTTTTTTCTTTTTTTTTATTCTTTTTCTTTTTTGGTTCTCCTCTTCTGCCTTTTTCCCTCCTTTTTCCTTTTTTTTTTGCCTCTTCTCTACCTTTGTATTTATAGGCAGAAAAGGGCAGTGAAATGGCCTGCCTTTGTCCGGTCAGGGGACAGGGCAAGGCGGTTGGGGTGGCCTCTGTGCAGCTGCCCCAGCGCCGCCTGGGGGCTTGTCCCCTCTGTTTTTTTGCGTCCATGGTAGGCCACTGGTCAGTATTCAGGCAAATAGGCTATTTTTTTGGTGTCTTTTTGGGTCCTCGAGGGAAGAGAAGGCGGTGAGAAACAGGGGAACAAAACTTTCTTCTTTCGTTATTTTCTACGCGTCTAGGAGAAGAAGAAAGGCTATAGTGAGATTCAAAATGGTACCGTTTTGGGCTTTTTTTTAATAGTGTATGAAACGGTGTCTTTTTGGCCAAAACATGCCGTTTCATTTAAATGAAAATGGCGCCAAATTTATGTCAAAGTACAAATTAGTCCTCAATTTGTGATTTTTTCAATCAAGTCCTTAATTGAAAATTTTCATCAATTCAATCACATCCTTGCCAAGATTAATAGTCAGTCTTGAAGTTGGTTCTCTTTTCCACTTTGGTCCTTGGTTTCTGATTTATATAATTTGACCATCAATTGATCAACAACTTTCAATTTTCTTCAATTTAGTCCCTAATTTAGTCAATGTTAACCCTCCTATTTATGCGCCTTTTCCAGTTTGGTTCTTAGTTTCAGATTTAAACCCTTAATTGGCCATCAAACTTTAATATTAATGCAATTAAGCCTCTGATTTGACCAAATAAACTCTCAAAAATTATAATTTGACCTTGGAACTTTAATTTCTTCCTATTAAAGCCTAAATTGACTTAAAAATCAATTTTTTTTGCAATCAAACCCTTCATAAATCCAATTAAACCATCAATAAAATTTAATTGAGTCCATAAACATCTGATTTTGGACTTTTCTTCCTCAAATCAAATTTTCTTCATCAACAGGGCTCTCATCGGTCAACGATATACCGTCAAATTTTAATCTTTGTATTTTTGAACCTCCCCAACCAATTTTGACCATTTTCTGAGCGTTCTAGCATCCTCTTTTCACTGTTATATTTTTTATAATATTTTTTATTTTTTTGTATTCTTTTGAAGAGAGAGAAAAAAAAATATGAATTGGAGAATAACCCAAAAATAGGTTATGACAAATGTATAAGCCTCTGCATCACCCAGACTATTGTGACAACTTATTTTGTATCTAATTTAATTTATTAGATATGCCTTACATGGTTCGATTGACCACCACAATGTTGTTATGATAGGTTATGTTTGTTGTGTTCTCCATGTCCATCTAAAGAGTCCTCAAGTCAGTGTTAGAGAGAATTACATGTTGATAATAAGATTTTCTTGCAAAAGTAACCATGGTTGGTTGACTAGAATTTGTCATAAATAGTTGTGATCATCATACGATGCCATAAAATCCATATAAAGAATACACATATGGCTACGTATGAGGCACCAATACACCAATGCACTCATTTGTGATTAATGATGATAACCCTATTGGAATCATTGGGAGGTATTGTATAAGGACACTAAAGGTGTGCCCAAATATAGTTTTATATTGTAGTGGTGAATTAGATGATAAAGACTCATCTCCACCAGGCACATCTAACACTAGACGATTTACTAGAATCTAAAGAGGTGGTGGATTTCTGACTCTTATACTAAAAGTTAATATATAAATGAACAAAAGGAAAAATAATTAAAATGTGTGATTATTCCCCCTCCACCAGTCAATCAACTGTATTTACCAACTGATCCGGTCAACCGCTTGATAAAATGAGTTGTTTAAAATCGCTATTGTCTCAACCGGTCGACCATTTAATGATCTGGTAAAGGAAATTTAAGGATTATTGAAGGAATGGATTGACTGAATAGTTGGACTCAATTAATTTGGTCAACCATTAAACTAACAGTAGATAAATTTTTTTTTCCTTGAGCGATGCTAGAATATTGAATAAGAAAACAATCCAAAAATTCAGAATGTTACAAATTTGTTCTCTCATTGATTGGTTATCTTTCTTAGAGAATTGCTTGAAATTTGTTATCTTTATTCCTTTAGGGATTGTGTATAACTTTTTATCCTATTTAGAGGATGACTAATTGTAAGTTGGCCTTGTTATGTATCCTACTTATGTCCTCATCTCTAAGTGTTAGGCTATTTTATCTTTGTTTATCTTTTTTTTTTTTTTGTATTCTAATTGATAGTAAGGGTTTGTTATGTAAAGGGATTGAGATTTTCTTGTCATAAGACAACTTGTGGTGCATAGAATTTCCAAATAAAAAGTTTTGAAAAGGGATGGACGGTATATGCAAACACGTAATTAGCATGTGTTGTCTATATGCCTAGGGAACGACTAATATGTCAAAGGCTATCACATCTAAATTAAGTTGTGTCTATTATTGTGTTTGATACATTAGCAAATATTGTGTTATATAAATAGTGTTGTTCCAAACATCACTATTGGAGTGTTTGTGGTTGTAGAACTCCTTGGGATATGCCTCACAAATGTATAAGCCTATGCATCACCCAGACTATTGTGACAACTTATATTGTATCTAATTTAATTTATTAGATATGCCTTACATGGTTCAATTGACCACCACGATGTTGTTATGATAGGTTATGTTTGTTGTGTTCTCCATGTCCATCTAAAGAGTCCTCAAGTTAGTGTTAGAGAGAATTACATGTTGATAATAAGATATTCTTGCAAAAGTAACCATGGTTGGTTGACTAGAATTTGTCATAAATAGTTGTGATCATCATATGATGCCATAAAATCCATATAAATAATACACACATGGCTACGTATGAGGCACCAATACACCAATGCACTCATTTGTGATTAATGATGACAACCCCCATTGGAATCATTGGGAGATACTGTATAAGGACACTAAAGTTGTGCCCAAATATAGTTTTATATTGTAGTGGTGAATTAGATGATAAAGACCCATCTCCACCAGGTACATCTAACACTAAATGATCTACCATAATCTAAGGAGGTGGTGGATTTTTGACTCTTATACCTTAGAAGTTAGCCTTTCTCTATTGCTAATATTGATTATTCATCTAGTGCAATGATGATGGGTTTACTTGTGGTTTTCTTTGGAGGCATGTTTAATGCATTCTAGAACATATATTGAATCTTTTCTCATCAGGCATGTTAATCTATTGATCACTTAGATATTCTTTTGATTAATTTGCTACCAATTAACCATTTTTACATAATAGGAACTTAACTTGAGAGGAGACAGGTAGTAACCGTGTAAAATCAAGCCAAGCATGAAGGTTTAAGAACTTGAACCTTTAGAAAATATGATATGCTCTGAAGCAACACCATGCAAAGAAAAGAATAGGGTTACCAAGAAGACACGGAGAGAGAAATTGTAAGAGTTAAAATGCAAGAAAAATGAATGAAAGGTCGTAAATAAAGCAAAAAAAAAGAAGACCATATAGGAGAAATAATAAATAAGATTGTATTGAGATTGCATGTGTGGCTAACCATCACTCATATTGACTATGTGATTGTATAGACTTTAAATCCTAAATGAGTAGTTCTAATACAAACCAAACTACTTCTTTTTATCGGATAAATCCAAAGCTGATCTCCTTACCTTTTGATCAATTATTGAGGGCTCTAGTTCTGGATTTAACTAGGTTTTCTAGCTCCATGCACGTATTGAAGTGGAATTCAATGTTTTGGTCATCGATGATAAAGAATACTGGTGGGAGCTTACTTTTGATTTGTCTCTGATTTTCACTTCAATAATGAACTTGTGCTTTTTGCATCAGTGGAAAATGAGTGTGCTACGGCCAACCAGGGCCGCTTAATCTTTTCCATAAGCCTACCAGCATGATAAAACCAGCCTCTGTGCACTGAATCTGCCGTCTGTTTTTCCGAATACACGTCAGAAAAAAAGCACTTTTTATCGATCTGTTTTTGTCACCTTCTGGTATTTTAAGACATGAAACTTACTCCTTTTACTCTCTGATTGTAATCCACAGCTCATAATTATTGGAAGTCAAACGCAGAAAGCCACCATTCTTTCCTTTTCGATACCCAATTACCAACAAGTCAAATATAATTCATGTGCTTCTTTTAGGCTTTTTCTTCCATGGTTGAAAATTATCATGATTCTGGATTTAATTAAAAGAAAAAAGTATTCTACATTTATTCGTATTACAAAAATTCAGCCACTCCAAGTAATTGGAACAATCTTCTTCTAGAAGGCGGCTCTAACCGCTGCCCTGTTTTCAGTGCTTCAAAATCGGAGTGATTTTATGTTAGCTCAAGTATTTCTTTTTTATGGTGTACTTTGAAGAAATAGGGAGTTATAATTAAGAGAAAGAAATTATGAGATATTTTTTATTTTTATGATATTTTTAGTGGGTCATAGATTTTATATTTTTTTAATTCTTTTTATGTTTGTCTCTTTAATTAAAATAAATTTTATTGAGTAACTAATAAAATATCACTAGTTATTCCGAAGTAATGAAAATGATACTACAGAAGTGGAGACAAGTATAAGTAAATTACCCCATCTAATAAAAAAAACCAGCTATTTGACTTACACTCCGTCATATGTTGGATATTTTTTTTTCCAACAAAAAAATGAAACATGCTATCTTTTTCGACCTACCTTCCTTCTGTTTTTCATGGCATTTCTTTCAATTTCTTGTTCAAGGATCATTCCAAAATATTTTAGTTCAAGTTCAACTACAATATAACATAACATCACATTCAAAGTCCATTCTCTTTAATTTACTAAGAATGTCGATATAACTTTCTACATATTGTTCTAAATCAATATCTCATTTATACACCTTATTTATGCAATTTTTATACACAATTCTACACAACAATTCAAGAAAATTTCAACATAATTCATGTTATTATTTTCAAGCTAATCCTCCCATTTTTTTTCCATATTCATAAATTACAGTCAAGTAAGCTTTGTCTCTTTCAAAATTTTCTACATTAAACATCTCACTTCACACATTTATTTATCATATTTATCAACCCACAACACTTGGAGTAACATATATTCAATAAGTGTTTAAATTTATTTAAAACCCTTTTTAATCTTACCACCAACCTTTTAATCCATTTAATCAATATCTAAAATTGTTCTAACTATCAATCCTAAACATATTTATTCCAACACCAATACAAAATACTTACTATCCAAATATAAGTATTTTTAAAAAAATTAAATTTTAATTATATAAAACAAAAAAAAAATTATAGATGAATTAAAATAATCTCTTCAAAAATTAAATACATTCAAGATAATTAAAAAACAAGCACTATTTAAAAAAGGTCAAATACAAAAAAACAAGAAATCAAGGTGAAATGGTATTAATTTAAATATAAATTAAAAAATATTAAAAAAACAAGATATAAAAGAAACATGTTTTTTTAAAAAGGCAAAATTACAAAAACAAATAAAGAGGCCATGTGTTATTTTTTAAAAAATGAAATTGGGATGGACAACATGTTGTTCACCCTATTATTTTTTGGAAAAAAAAATTTCGTCTAGTTTTCCCCAGATAACAAGGTCTTTTTTTAATACAAAAACTCATTTTTCAACCCATTTTTTATACCAAAAACACCTAGAAAAGAGCTTAAACACCTTGACAAACTCATAAATGACATTAAAAATCTAAAAATAATATACACAAAAAACTCAAAAATAAAAAATCTTTTTGAGCTTTGATCTGTGTTTTTAGATAATTTCATGATGAAAACACCTAAGTGGAGCTCTTCTCACCAAATAAAATTCGTTGACACAAAAAATGACTATTTTGATAGTCAGGATTGGTGTCAATGTCAATTTTCTCTATTTACCGTTAAAATTCAACAATTTCTCTCTTTTCTCTCAAACTAGAGAATAAAAATTATAAAAATAAATTTTTATATCAAAATTAAATTGTAAAAATATTGAAGAACCTAATAGATATAATCTGTAAAATTTGAGCACTAAAGTAAAATTTATGTAAAAATGTCGAAATCATAATTCATTTGTAGCGTCTTATTTATATTTAGTTAATAAATTTGATTTATCTATTTTTTAATTTTAAAAAAAATGCAATCACGTAAAAAAAAAAACCAAAAATAAAACATCAAACGAATCCACAATAAAATCTGCAATGATGAACAGTGTGTGTACAATGTTTTACCCGCAACATTTAGAGCTAGAGCAACTGGAATCAAGTTTAATGATGTTCATATTTATCTATTATTTATTAAGCAAGATAATTATCAAAAAAGCACTAATCATTCGGGCTAGTTCGGGTTAAATTTTCTTCCAAAAGATTTTTATTTTTTTTTCCCAATCAAAAGGTCACATACAGCAAGAGTACTGGATGCACATCCATGTCTCCCATCAAATAAAAAACAAATTTCCCTCAGACTAGAATTAGGGGATTCATGAGAGTTTTGCACGTCAAAACGATACTTGAATATTGATAGCCGAAGAGGGATTGAAGCACCATGTCTCAACCAACAAGAAAAGAAAGAAATTTGTATTGCCAGTCACCAAGAAGAAAGAATTGACTGCTAAATTTTGCAAATTTTTCGCATTCAATTGAAGAAAACGTCAAGCATCATCAGATTTTGTCATGGAAAAATCTAAAGCTTGCTAGCAAGAGAAAGAAAACATTATTAATTCAATCCAAATCATTTGCATCTCTTATTGACCAATAAATCAGGTAGCTTTATGTAGCAGCAATGTTCATTTCAAATTGTTGAAACTGGGACTGGAACCGGAATTGGAAACGCAATGAAACACCATAAACTCACACTTCGGCGATATTTCCTTCAAAAGCAATCTCGCCGTCTGCTCCTGTCTCGCCTGAGCCCCTTGCTTCTCCACCAACGCAGCAGCAACAATCCTGTCAAAGCCACCACCCCTCCCTCCCATCACATATGCCACCAAAGCCGCCTGCACCGGGCCCATGCTGGGATTATAGGCGGCAGACTCCATATATGATCCTCTAAACACCTTCCCTTCACAATCCATCAAGGCTAACCCTGATGGGCAATTAGTATAGGGTGCATGAGACTTTTTGGCAGCTTCTAAAGCCTCATTTTTCAGATCTTCAAAAGCAGCACTAACTCCATTTGGTAACTTGTCATCACCTAGAAACGACAAGTTATTATGATGGGGCTCCAAAAGCAAGGGAACATCCTTACCCAAAAGATCATCAGGTCCGAACCTGTGCGGTAAAAGACAAGACATGGGCTCAAATTGTTCTTCATTTGCTAAACCATTCTTGTAATTGTGGTTGCTATTACTATCACCCGTGATGAGGATATGTATATCAGGGGCGTGGCGGATTTCCTGAAAGAATTGACGGCAGTGGCCACAAGGGGCGGCGGATACAGCAACGTATTTTAGGGAGGGCTCCGCATTGAGAGTGAGATTGGTAATGAGGAATTGTTCGGCGTGGACAGAATGATGGAGAGGGAGGCCAGGGAATTCGATGTTGCCACCCAAGAAGATGCGGCCGGAGGATCCGAGACCGACGGCGCCCACGTGGTACTTGGAGATTGGCGGGCGAGCCAAGGCCTGCGCTGATTTGACTAGGGTAGGGAGGAGCTGGAGGACTGTGAGGCCTGATTGTTTCGCCATCGATTCGGCTTCGGATGCTTCAATTACGAAGATGGGTCCATCCATTTTGTTTGGTTTTATTTTGTCTTGTTTTGTTTTCTCGGTGACGGCGGTGGTGGTGTTCGGGATCAGAGATTTGAGAAATTACGAGTGAGAGAGGCAGGCAGGGCAGGGCAGGGCAGGCGACTCATGGGGACGTTTTATAAATTATTATAATTATTGCTTTAGGAAACCAATAGTGCCAATTACCAAACTAATAATAATAATAAATAAATAAATAAACATTGGTAATGCTAATGTAGAGGCAGATGAGTTTTATGACGATACAGTGTCACGCCATCATAAGAAAAATTAAGGATGCATTAATTGCACTGTTAGATTGCTATAATATAATGATTTTTTACTCTTCGCAATGATAGTCAAGGAAGAGCAAATCTAGTAATAAAATGAGGTTAAATAAGTATTTTTAAAATAGTTAGGGACATATCAGTCTTTTTAAATCTTTATTACATAATAAAACTATTAATTTACCCTTATAATAATAATAAAATATCTACCCGTCAGGCTCAATTATCTTTTTGTGTTTCTCAAAACAGTTAAAAGACTTCAACATCACTAAAAAACACAAAACATGCTATCAAAGGTTTTTTCGTTTTTTCTAGTAGGTTTTTTTTTATTATTATTATTCTCAGTTTGCATTAGAATTAAATTAATCTTTTAATAAATAATAAATATTATAAAAATAGAAAAAATTATTAACACGAGTTATCAAGTGGACAGTGTCTGCGCCCTTTAGACGATTCGTGCAACGACATCTAACGACAAAAAATAACCACACACCGTGTATCTTGAAGAGTCATGTGGCAGCATGATCAATGGGGCAGAGCATGTAATGAAGTTTGCGGTGGTGTGGTTGTGGTAAGCTATTTTTCTTTTATGTTTTTTCTCTCTCCTGCCATATTGATTCATGCCTAACCTTTCAAAATCCAATTGTATCCTTCAATTTGTATTTATTTTATATTTAACCCTTATTGTTTTGATTGTTTTTGTGTTGATTTTTATGTTTTTTAAATTATTTATTTTCAATTTCATCTCTCAATATTTTATTTCATTTAACTTATTTATATACCATTTAGTCCTCATTTTTTTATTGTTGTTGTATTTATCCTTTTTCTAGTTTATTTTTTTATCCAAAATTCAATTGTTTCCTTTAATTTGTATTTATTTCAATTTTGTCCCTCAAATTTTTTTTCATTCAATTTTTATATTCAATTTTGGTGCTTATTCTTTTGATTGCTCAATTTTATACCTAATTATTTTCTTTCATTTAATTTTGTGCTAAATTTAGCCTATATTATTTTGATTACTATTTATTTCATTTTTATTTTTTTATGATTAGGAATTTCACTTTATTATTTTCTCGTGTCTACCTTTTCTTGGTTAATCACAGTCTTTTGACTCAAGTCACTAGTTTCGAATATCAACCTGATTTAAGTTCAATCTTCTTTGAGATCCTTTTTTATAAATTTTTTTTAATATTATCATTCGACATTTGATTATTGGGCCTTGAGTTTTGTGATTTATTTTCCTTTCTATTATAGGGTTATCCTATCTTATATCCTGGGCAGCTGGTTAATCAGGTTAACTCGTGTTGACTCGTGGTTTTCTTCTCTCGACCCTTTTTTAAATAATTAATTTTTTTTAATTTTATCATATCACATTAAATTATTAGCCCTTAAGCTTTATGATTTTTTTGTTTCTTTTATGTAGGGTTATCCTGAATTCGGGTTAGTCAAGTTAACCTAGGTAGACTTATTTTTTTAGTGTTTTTTTTATTGATTTGACTTTAGTTTTTTTTCTATTTTTTTTTGTAATGTTTTCCAATCTCATTTCACGTGTAGCGGGTTAGTAAAATGAACTTGAGTTGACTCAAGTTTTTTTTCTTTGACATTTTAAAAAAATAATTCTTTTTTATTTTATCATTTGACATTAGGTTATTAGGCCTTGAGCTTTATGATGTATTTTTTTGCTTTTTTTTTTTGCAGGGTTATTTCGATCTCATATAACGAGTCGTGTGTTAATCAAATTATTCTAAGTTTGTAGGTTATCATTGGAAAGTTATGAGTCTGGATATGCTTTTTTACATTGGAAAATTTTTGGCTCAACTTATTGTTACCCATTTTTTATACCCTACATAAATATAAAAAATATACAAAATACCAAAAAAGAAGAAAAGGTTGGAAAAAGCGACACTTCAACTACCCTATCAAGTGAGGTGTCATTTACCCTATCAAGTGATGTGTCATTTATTTGCCTCTATTATTTAAGAGAAAATTACCCCTGGCACCATATAGTTTACTCCAAATTACATTTTGCCTCTATTATTTCATAAATTACAAAAACAAATCTTGAACTTTGTATCTTCATAACACTTTAAATGACATCGACAAAAATATTCTAATTATATATAGGTTTGTTATTATTTTTCAATTAAAAACTAAAGAACCCCTGGTGCATAAAAATAATGAAAAGCCATTATTGGAATTGTTTTTGAAAAAATTATCATTAATGCCCAGCTTTATATATACCCTTAAATAAAGCATTAACACACATTTAAGCTCATCAAAACATGTAAATTCATCCATATCAAAACATAAATTTTAGCTCATCGAAACTTGTAAATTTCTTCATATGAAAACAACACCCCTTCTTCTCATCAAAACACATAAATATTCTCATCAAAATAATATCCATTCTTTTCATCAACCCATTTTTCTCATCATTAAAAAACTTTATAAACACAACTGACCCAAACTCCCAATATAACTTCCCAAACTCTTAAAATCTCTTCTTAACATTGGTTGCCAAATTTTCAGCACCTAAATTTTTTACAAAACAAGAACACAAGTTCATAATATGAATTCATATACATCAAACAATAATATCATACAAAGTTATGATAGATCATATGACAACTCCTTCATTGATTGGTGCAAACCTATAAATGAAATCGAATTAACTATGAAAGGTCTACATGTATTAATGATATTGAGCTTATACTAGATAAAGTGAAGAGAATGAAAGACAAGTTATGTCAAGTTTGGATTAAGAATCATAATATGGAGGCTAACATTGGAAGTATGAAGTTGATGGTGAAAGCTAATTTAGTATGTGCATTATAACTATTATTATGTTCATGTTGAACAAATGATATTAATGCATTAAATAAATTCAGATAACAATATTGTATTAACACCAATGTAGCATTAACATCAAGTTAGCATTAACATTAATATATAAACAATGCAATACGTTTCAAAAGTTGTATACATTAAGGTAACATTAATATCAAGGCAACACTGATATTAAAATATGTTTTAAAAGTTGCATTCATTAAGGCAACATTAACATCCTAAATGTTTATAAACCATATCATAAACATACATAACAGTTCAATATTGACAACAAAAGATCTCCATATTCTTCACTCAATGCATCTTTTTTGTGTTGAATACTAAGAGGATGTAAATTGAGCAGTCTATAATTTAAAAGAAAAATATTGATTGGCTATATGTAAATTATTAAACTAATAGAAATAACATGAATAATATGCTAGAGAATTACATGTATACCCTTTAAGGATAGTGATTATGATGTACTAGCACCATTTCTTCTAGCTCTACTTGATATGCCAATTCTGTATATATTGGTTAATCTTATTGATCCCCTGGTGGCACTAATAGATCCCCTCATATCACCACTGGTTCCTCTCATAGCAGTCTTAGATGCCCTGAATCCTTTAAATACACCTCTAAATACTCTACCACCATTACGACCATTAAGTTGGGAAACACCATCTCTTTGGCATATCTTGGAATTATGACCATATTTTTACAATTATTACACCTTAGTGTGGGAGCTCTTTTTTCTAACATTATTATGTCCCTCTTCTTCTTTGGTCAACCCATACACTTATTCAGGTTTGGGGGTAATATAATTATATTTTTATCTTTAGGATCTAATACAACCTCTCGCAATGGATGAACAACCTCAAAGTATGTCTTCCTAAATGATTTCACAATGTAATATGTATGATAAAAATCTTTAATTTCAATTCTTTTATGTTTTATACAAGGTGCCATATGCATTTATAGTATTCCAGTTATCATTCATTCACCATAAGAATACTTGATATAACCTTGTTTGACCATTAAATACTTGATACTCAGCAATACTAGCTGAAATCATCCTCATATTCCCCTCTTTTAAAAAATACTAGCTGAAATCATCCTCATATTCCATTCTTCTCAACAACACTAACTAGAATCATCCTTGTATTTTCCCCCTTCTCAACATACTTGTCCAATAACTTCCTTATATATGATTTTCTTTTCTGGTATCCCAGGCCAAGAGGTTTCATCATGGATTTAATAGCATAAAAGTTCTATTTTAGCCTATTCTCTTTTAGTAAAATGCTTCTTGCATATTTGATGATTTTTTTATAATCGATCTTATTTAGCCCATAATCTGACTTAATGGTGAAGACATGTTCAACAATTGATAATTTACTATAATTTACTTTTCAAAGTGTTTTTCATTCATAAATGTATCAAAATAATGTTTTTTTATTTTGAAAAAATCATTTTTGACATCATCACATCAAAATGATCTAAAAACATCAAAAAGTATTAATTTGAAGCAAAAATAAAAAATAAAAAATTTTCAATTTTTTTCAAAAGTGCTTCCGAAACGCAATGCTAAACACAAGTGTTAGGGTAGCTGGATTTGTGGTGATAGTAGTTTAATTTGTGATAAGATAGTGGGTTTGTTGTTATTTGTAGAGAAAAAGAACAACAAGAAGAAATGAAATGGGAGACGGTGGTCGCTCATTAGGTTATAACTTAAATTTTACCAACAAATATTAGCAACAAATTTATTTCATCGGTAATACTAATTGTCAAATGACAAGTCATTTTTTTTCTTTTTTATTCCTTCATTATCCAGTGTAATTCCCTCAGTATACACTGACGAACAATCTCCATCGGTATATACCGAGAGACAAAGCGATGACATATTCCGTCAGTAAATATCATTGCAATTTATAAACGAAATATTTACTAACAAAATTGTTTTGGTTGGTATTTTCATTTGCATTTGCTAATTTTATGACAGTGGGGAGGCAATCTAAGTCCCGTTTGTTTATAAGAAAGTAGTTTCTTCATGGAAAATGAATTTATTCGAAAGTGAATTCCGGGAAAGTAAATTATTTTTCAATGTTTGGTAGTTTCATGGAAAATAAGTTGGAAAATATTTTTCAGT
The DNA here is from genome assembly GCF_951802175.1 of Populus nigra. Lineage (NCBI taxonomy): Eukaryota > Viridiplantae > Streptophyta > Magnoliopsida > Malpighiales > Salicaceae > Populus > Populus nigra. Next base: position 7,665,159 of record NC_084866.1, on the reverse strand, counting down.
GTTTGGTTATGTTATGAAAAATGAGCTAGAAAATAGCTTATTAATGTTTTATTTTTTTCAAGTTTATTAAAATAATAAGAAACAAATCTTACAAATTAAAAAGTTGAATAAGAATGCAATTGAAAAAAATCTAATTTCATAAATTATCTCGAATAAAATAAATAATAACCAAAATAATAGAGACCAAATCTAACAGATAAAAAAATTAAAAAATGATAAAATTAAAATAATAATAATAATTACAATTTCATAAATTATTTTAAATAAAATAATTAACAATCGAAAGAATAAAGATCAAATTTGATAGATAAAAAATTTCAATTAAAAAAATGATAAGAGAAAAGTAAATAACAATTATAAAAATAAGGATCAAAGTTAATATAAAAATCAAATTAAATCAAATTTTAAGGGATGAAATTATAAAAAAAAATTTAAACAAAATAAATAGCAATCAAAAGTTTGAAGACCAATTTGACATAATCAACAGATAGTATGATATTTCTAAATTTTTCACAACTTCTGGAAAGTGTTTTCCACCTAAAATAAAAGAAAAACACTTTTCTGAAAATCAAGCCAAATTTTTCTTTGATAGGAAAGTGTTTTCCATTGACTAATTTTTTTAATGACAAATAAATACAAGAAAGTTTAGAAAATGATTTCCTGAAAATAAATTTATAGAAAACAAACACACCACAGTGTTTATTTAAATTAAGTTTTTTTTTCATTACCTTAAAAACATGCTATCCACGTAGACATGATAGCCAATATTACAAGTAAAAAACCACCCTATTACGGTAGAGAATGTGTCCCAAGCCAAAATCGTTTTTGGTGATAGATAAAAAGCCTTTTGATACTCTTGTTTGGATACAGCAAGTCATCTAGCCCCTAATGCAGTATATTGCAATTATTATGGTTTTACTTGCATATCTTTTGATATCTCTGGGATGAAATAAACGAGGAGACTGTTTGAGAACTTGATCCAACTTGTATTTTTAATTTATTTTACTTAAAATTAGTATTTTTTTAGTGTTTTTAGATAGTTTTAATTTGTTGATATCAAAAATAATTTTTTAAAAATAAAAAAAATATTATTTTAATATATTTTTAAGTAAAAAATATTTTAAAAAACTATTATAATCATAATTACGATGACAGTAGTGTGTCACCTGAAAAAAAAAAAAAAACAAAAAAAGAAGCTCCCTCTTATAAGATGCCACTCCTCCAATGATCTCTCGTTAAGAAGAGAGAGGAAGATGAAGTGCAAAGAAAAGGCGTATAAACTAGGAAGACAATGGATCCCTTGGACACGTGTGATGTTCAAGGATGATGTAGGCATTCGACTGTGCGCATGTGAGGGATGTAGGACCCGCGTCGACCTCGACAACCAAGTGGTGATCTGACCGATGACTTGAGCATGTGGATTCATTTAATGTAAATACTATTTGCCATGGATTGGTGGGAGTTGGTGGGCTGTATGCTGGAGATCCTACAAGGATGCCTCCTTTCGGCTGGGCAGAGCCACCACGCACGAAGCGATTCCCTTCATCTTATCTTATCCCGATCGGGTCTAATCGGATGACGAGGGAGAGTATATGCCCTACCTGTCCACGTTCTTGCTACGAGTCCTGTCTGACAGAATCAATTATTATTATTTTTATATGATGATATAAAGAGAAAATAACTTTATTTTATACTATTCCATTGTTTCATTACAAATAAAGGCAAAAGAGTCCTGGTCCCTTTCTAGTATTTTAAGTACATTGTAATCGCCATTCTCCAGACGAGCTGGTGCTATTTCTCAATGAACAAGAGTATGCTTTCACACAACAAATCCTTTTGTCTGTATATATGTATACAGGACAAATCAGTATTCAGCAGAAACATATATCAGTAGCAAACCTACCCATCAGATGATTTAGGTGATGAATCGATGTTCATTGTAATCTCCTTGTCTTCTAACTACCCATCAGATGATTTAGGTGATGAATCGATGTTAATTGTAATCTCCTTATCTTCTAACTACCCATCAGATTTATACTCTACCATTCAGGGTGGCTTCGAATTCTTACTGGGTTATTTGGCACCATGAAAGACACTGTAACTTGAATCTTTGAACTCCTATTAAACTCTCACTATTTATTATAATATATAAATCTGCATTAGTAAATAGTGCTTTATTGTTTTAAATACCCCATCCATCACTACTTAGAATATAAAATATATTAACAATCAAAACTAAAAGAATATCTACACTTAGAATTTCTCTATTTTAATTGCAATTAAAAAAAAAAAAATGGATCCTTGAAAATAACTACTAAAATATTACTAGTTACTCCCAGAGTACTATAAATTTACTTCGAGTTTCATGGCCATTAAAACTCAAAATCAATTGACCAATTCTGCAAAATAACAAACATGCTAAGAGGAACTTGAAGAAAAGCAAATCAAAGGTATCTCATGACTCTAGCAGGCACCATATGGACCTGAGAGCAGCTGAAATCTGATACTTTGGTTTTAGCTTAACCAACCTGAACTGAATAAGCTCAAAGATCTCCTCATTAATAACATGGCAAGGTTGATAAGTTTGTTGAAAAACCCAATTATTCTTCTCACACTAGATAAAGTAAATAATGGTTGAAAGCACTAATGGAGCCAGCAGATGCATAAACTCCTTATGGCTATAGTGTGTGTATGTCAACTAAAGCAAAAATTATCATGGCATAAAAAACCAACTCATAAGGGTCTTGCTCAGGATAACTCCCCAAACTAAATCAGAGAAAGGAAAGTGAAAGAGCAGATAGTCATGTGTCTCAACATATGACCTACAAAGGTTACATACCAAGCAACTGATGATCTAATAAACATGGAGTATGTTCATGGTGTATAAGCAACCCATATAAGTAAGTCATAGTATAAAACCTCAGGTAATATTATTGATATTAATAAAAGTCAAGATTACAAAAAATAAGAGAAAGTGATAAATTAAATTATAATAATGATGATATATTCAAAAATTTGAATTGAAATGTTTTGTTCAGGTGTTAAAATATATAAAATAAATAAATAAACACGGAAATATGAATAAATTTTTTTATGGAAGTGAATTTCATGAAATCAAAAGTACCAACGAGTAACTTAGTGATTTTCAATATAACCCGGGTAAGATTTGGTATAAACAGGCATTAGGATTCAAGAATTTTTATCCAAAAATCATAAAAGTTACTATTGAGAGATATAGAAGACATTTTTAAAAGTTAAGTAATTATATGTGTGCAAGTGTGTGCGCGTGCGGGAAGAAAAAATTTAGGGACATGGAAGGTATTTTTTTAAAAGTAAATTATATATAAAAATATATATGAGTGCAAGTGAGTATGTGTTGTAAGGAAAAGAAAGAATAAACTTGCTTTCTAAAGAGAAGGAAGCATTCGGCCAACAGAGGAAAAGCAAATTCAAGCAAGGAAAATTTCTCAATTTAAAAGTGTTAAAGCTTTGGCTATTTCTTGGTAAGGTGCTATCACACTTTTAAATAAGATTCTTGAAGAATTTATGCTTTAAATTGATTGAACTTTGTGAAATGAAGAATTAGGGTTCATGATAAATTTTAGAGAAATTTACAATTGATTGTGAAATTATGTTAAGATTATTGATTTGAATATTGAAATGAATTGTGTTAAAATACAGAAATTGGAAAAATAAGAAGGAAATTTACAAAAGGAATAAGGGAATTTTCATGTTTCTCTCTAAATTTTATTTTGGTAAATGAAAGAATAATTGGAAGGATTTTATTTATTGAGTGTGTCAATATGGAAAGTAGAATAATGATGTGTTAAACTTGTCAATTCAGAAGAGGCTGCCAAACCGACACCACAATAGGGAACTTTGGCTCGAGCTCAGTCGTTAGGTAATTACACGGTGTCCGAATTTATTATTGGTCAATATGTATTTTTTTATTTGATTAATTGTGGTTGATAAAGTAGTAATTATTATATTGTTTACTTAAGAAAATAAGATATGAGATGTGATGAATTAATTCCTAAATTAATGAGATTAATGCTCTGGTGAATGGGTATGATTAGAAATTAATTCTCTAGTTAATGGGATTAGAAGCCTGGTGAATGGGCAAATGATTGAACAAATTCCTGAATTAATGAGATTAATATCCTGGTAAATAGGCATGATGAGGAATTACATCTCTGGTTAATGGGATTAGTACTCTGGTAAATGGGTAAATCGTTGAACTAATTCCTGATTTAATGGAATTAGTGCCCTGGCAAATGGGTGAGATGAAAAATTAATTCCCTGGTTAATGGGATTTGTTACCTGATGAATGGGTGAAATGTTAAACTAATTTTTGGATTGATAACAATAGTACTTGTTGAAAGAACTGGTGGAAAATTAATCATCTATTAGTGAAAGTAATGCCGGGTTACTTAGACGATAGAAATAATTATATTTTTGGTTGATGTTAAAAAAAAAACAAACTCATTGATTATTATGAAATTTAATTGATACATATAATACTAGATGAGCAAGTTAATTTAATGATCTTTTGACTAAATTTTTTTAAAAAGATATTTTTGGTTGATGTTAAAAAAAAAAAACAAACTCATTGATTATTATGAAATTTAATTGATACATATAATACTAGATGAGCAAGTTAATTTAATGATCTTTTGACTAAATTTTTTTAAAAAGAAAAAGGAAGAAAGAAAGAAAGTAGAAAGAATTTTATGGATATTTTATTTTTTTCATCTGTCTAATTGAATTATTGTATTAAATCAATTTGCAGGTACATTCATCTATTGGACTGAACAGTAGATTAGTTTCCTTATATTTTGCTGGGTATCATTTTGTAATGAATGAATTTATCATTTTGTTATGTAATATAATGCGTCAACAGTTTATCAAAAGCTCTTTGGTGTAGTATAATCTTAATTATGAATTTCTTCTTTAATTATGTACTTATTTCGATTATAATTTTGTTAATGATCCTTATTTATAAATCTTTGAATTGTGAAATGTACTTCAGTTATAATTTGTAGAAAAATTCTTTAGATTGCATCCATGTAAATGTGGGATATTGAATTGTTTAGACATGTGTGAATTTGATTATTGAGAAGTTGTGATGTAATGAGAGGAGAAAGTCCTGGATGATAGGACGAGTAAGAATTTTGATAATTAGGGATTGTGGAAGAAGAGTTGATAACTTAATACCTAAAAATATAGAGAAAACTCTTCCAAATTTTTTATTGATTACAAAGAAAAAAAATTCCCTAATCTTAATTGAATTATCATGTCTTTACTTTTTATTTTGAATACAAATGTTGGGGTTGTTACACATAGGATAAAAGAGTGTCTTAGGATATCATTTGGAAACAAAAGGAGGTGATGTATAAAAATTATGGGTCTCGTGCCTTTAAGAACCTCTCATGCCAAGTCGATAGAAAATCTTCCTGATGGACGACCTTTCTAAATATAGTGATTAAACAATGCAATCCTAGGATGGAAATTAATTGAGTTTCAAATAGGCTAAATCTCTTGACAACCCGAGGTAAAAGACTAAGAGCCCTCGTCAATAATGTCATTCATCAAATCAGCCAAGAAGACTATGCTTAGGGGTAAAAAAACATTTTTCCATGTGATCAATTTATCATTTTCATTTTGGTTGGGGGTGCAAAGGTCTTTTCCTTTTTTTAAGAATAGTAAAATACCTTCATTATAAGCAGAAAAATGATATTATAACAACCTCATCAATTTCATACATTTTAAGCTTTATTTCTTGTAAAATATTTCTATTTTTTGGGTGAATTTTTTTATATATAAGCTTAGTTCTATGCGAATTTACTAAAATTTTAGCAGAATCTTTCTTATTCTAGAAGATCCAAAGTTATTCACAGATACCTGTAACTGTAATATTCATAATTTTTCTGGAACATATCACCTCAAAACACATAAGCAAATAGGGCAAAAAAAAAGTTGTGTTTATACAGTTTTCATCTAAAAATCTACCGAAATTACTTCCAAAATTTCAGTAGAGTCTCCCATATACTGGAAGGTCCCAATTTATCAACATTTAACCTATTTACACTTCTAAAATCTCATATCTCATAACTCACTCATGACCCAATCATCTTGGGTCTTAATCTTACAAACATCATCATCATCACAATCACAATCACAATATTTATAACATGCATTGAACATCAAATGTCATTATAGAGGAATAAACGAGATAAAGACGCATACATAGAACATGATTATATGAATTTCAGAGTTAAGTTCATTTATTCAAGTTTAAACATTAATTATACAAAATGTTTTAATATTATAAAATACAAGGATCCCTAGAACTAGATACAAAAAGTGAACAAAAGTTAGGATCTACTCTTGTCGTGCATGCGATGGTCCTGAAACAAAACACATATTATTGAGACATGAATATCACGACAAGTATAGTAAAATAAAAATCGAATAATTTAAAAAGATAAACATGTATTCATATTCTATTCATTTTTTTCTTTTTTGTTTCCATTAGAACTTTTTCTCATTCAGCTATTAAAAACTGTTTCATCTTTAATTTTCAACTTCCATTCAAGATTCCATAAAATTGACAAGAACCATTTTCATCTAACACATTGCCGATACCAATTCCATTGGTATCATCATCGCCTCATAGGCATCAATGCATTATAATCCCCTTACCTAGGACCCTAACATACACTAATGTATGTTAGTCGATGCATGGTGATCCCCTTACATGGGATCCTAACATACACTAAATGTACGCTAGCCGACACATGGTAATCCCGTTACTTGGGATCCTGATATACACCCAATGTATGCTAGTCCATATCCCATAGGCATTGATGCATGATGATCTCCTTACCCGAGATCCTAAAATACATTAAATATATGTTAGTCCATGCCCCATATGCATCGATGTATGATGATTTCCTTACTCGGGATCCTAACATACACTGCTAATCCATACCTCATAGGCATCGATGCACGGTGATCCCCTTACCCGAGATCCTAACAAACACTAAATGTATGTTGGACTATGCCCCATACCACACTTCTTAAATTTTTTATGTCAGGGATACTTCCATCATTTGGCAAATCATATACAAGACTATTCTCACCTTGAACACCTATACATTTGGGATACTATCCAAAGTAGTAACATCATTACGCAAACTTTCATTCTTTCATATAATATCCAACATTCGTTAATTCACATTTCACATCAATAACATATTAAATCATGAAATTTAACTAGAAAGAATAGGTGTGGATCACCTACCTATAATAGAAGCTTTACTTGTGCTCTTCTATTGTTGCTGTTGCACCACGCATGTAGTCTCACCTTGAACACCTATACAAGACTATTCTCACCTTGAACACCTATACATTTGGGATACTATCCGAAGTAGTAACATCATTACGCAAACTTTCATTCTTTCATATAATATCCAACATTCGTTAATTCACATTTCACATCAATAACATATTAAATCATGGAATTTAACTAGAAAGAATAGGTGTGGATCACCTACCTATAATAGAAGCTTTACTTGTGCTCTTCTATTGTTGTTGTTACACCACGCATGTAGTCTCACCTGTAATCACAAGCATATCTCATAAATTATCCTCATTCAATGATACATTTCATAATAACTATATTAACAGTCAATATAAGTCTTTCTTTCAATTATTCCTTTCTTTATATTTTATGTTTTTCTCATTTCACCCATTACAAGTTAAGATGTAATATGAAATGTTTCTTCGACCATTCTTTGTCGAACCATAGTTATCATTACAAGTGTCCATTTCAAACATGACTCATTTCTTTTGGAAGTTAAGATGTAATATGAAATGTTTCTCCGAAGGGAAAAGACCCAATTTTCACCCTTAATGCATCTAAATAGTTGCTTTAACGACTTTCCGAATCTGCTGGTAGAGGTCGCCTTTCGACCTCTCCTCAGCTTTTTTTACTATATCCAGAGTTCTAGGACTCTGTTTCAAGCGAGGTTGATCTTATTGAAAAGCTAAGACACAGGGCTAAAAGTCCATTGAAGGAAGGAGAACCCAGTTTGGCCCCAAGACACTCGAAATTACTCATCAACGAATCAGATCCACTGCCCTATAGAGTCTGTCATGACCCAATCTCGTTTGGTGACCCATAACTGGAATTCTATAGATCCAAATTAAGTAGATCAATTTTCTTAGTTAGTCAACATCCAAAACTATAATTACTATGAAGGAACCTGACCTTAATTCTCTCATCGTCTAACTCAAATTCTCATCGAAAGTTAAGAGATAAACCTGTCCAGATTTATTAACCTTTCCATTTACACACAACATCCACAATTCAATTTTATCTCTTTTATTACAACCCCCTAGTCATAACACATATCATATAAGAGTGTCAAAAATATATTTTAAGAGCCAATTTACTCTATTTATTTCAGTTTTTCCTCTTAACTTTAAAATATGACATTTTATCGATTTTACTAACTTTCCAAATAATATTCTTCTAAACACAATCCTTGTTATTTCAACATGTATTCTCCCTCATTTAGACACAATGAAACACATGTCATCAAGCTAAATATGTCAAATTAAACACCCCTCCTTTGATGCATAATTGGTCGAAAGCATGGCCGAAGGGAATCAAGAGTTCCCTCGTTCCTTTCATGCTAATTTCATTCGAGTCACACACACATTCACATAAAAAAAAAACCTATAATAATAAACTCAATAAGAAAAACCATAATTTCTCCTTTCCCCTCTTTTCTCTACATACGATCAATTACCCATACATTTTCTTTAATGAATGATTATGATTTCATGCCCCCAATTACATACAACACATAAATTAACTTAGTTTTAACAATTAATACATTTCCCCAATTCAAGTCTAAGAACCCTAATTAAAATTCAACATTAAAGCATCAATTCGTAATCGAATTTGAAACGACTTATAAAATCATATTTAGAACTCCTTACCTAGTAAAAATCAAGGTCTCGATCCTTAACCAGTCGAAAATTTTCAGCTTCCCCTTTTCTATTGACAGCTGACCCTTCCTTCTTTCTTTACCTTTAAATTTTCTTATTAATCATTTGCCCACAAGTGTTTATTCTACCTATTAACTCTTAATCTTGGATCATTTCTTGGGATTTTGGTTTTTCTCTTTTAATTTGGCAAGAACAAAATAAAAAACTCCTTCCCTCTCTTTTAAATTGATGCTATCAGTTTTGGATGGGTAAGGGAGAGGGATATTTATACCCTATAATTTCTCTTATTTGCACATAGGCCCTATTTTCTTTAAGTGTATATTTTTTGCCCCCACATCATTTCTTTTTATAATGAAGTTATACCTCTTTACATTTCTTATAATTTCACCTCTTAACTTTTTAGTTTAGTTCATTTTCTTTAATTTAGTCCAACCGTTAATATTTTCGGATTAAATTTATAATATCTCGAATATTTCATCTGGAAATTCATATCTGAAAATTTCCACATTCCCATTTTATTTAAATATGTACATGAATTTCTTCACTTTTATTTTCTATTTATTTCATTTGTAATTTACACAAACATTTATTTCTCAGGGTTTACAGTAACACTTCAATACACTTATCATATACGCAGCCAAATCATTATCCAACCATTCTGGATTCATCATTTCACAACATAACTCATAACAATCATTGCAACTAATATCACTTTATGCATTCAATTATAATGTTCAAGATTCAATTCAAAGATCCGTAACTATAAGTTATTTGGTACTATAGTCTAAAGTATGATAAAAGGGCATAAATACATCATTATACATTAGCACCAATAAATTGGATTTATAATTACATGATATATAGGAAATTGACATTCAAATACAAAAGGATAATTATTATAATATTTTACAAAATTAAAAAAAAATCTCTAAATATCTATTATGCTCTTGAGGCTGGGAAATACCTATAATTAATACATAAGTGACAAATTAAGTATTGTAACAATATATTACTTAAACAATTAAGACAATTGCAATGGTATGTTTGAACACAACTCATCATAAAGTCTTTTTGGATTCGATTACACAATTCATCTTTAATTTAGATGATTTATTTTTTGTCAATATTTCTTATTTATCATCATTTCTAATACATATTCTTTTTCCTAAACTAAAAATCTCCATATTAAGCTCTTTTCAAATACTACTCAATGTCGGGTAATTCCTTGTTTGCCTAAGTCCAGACATTATTTCCTTTTACAAAATCTAAATTCTCCATCCATTACCGGGTAAAACTCATTTATCCAAGAGTTCAATTTTTATTCCTTTATATTGAACATTAATCCCAATATTGGAATGAATTAATTCCTATGTCTATTACTGAACTTCATTCCCATTACCGGGAACTAATTTCTTCTATCTTTTTACCAGACATTAATCCCATCACCAGGACTAATTCTACTGACCTTTTCTAGGCAATAATCCCATCAACAAGAATAATTTCACTGTCCTTTACTGGCCATTAATCCTATCACCAGGAATTTACTTTTTTTCCTCTAAATACTTTAGAAATTAAATATAAAAAATAACATAACATATCAAAAACATTTTCACAACAATCTTACAAAAAATCTACAATCGAAGATTTCAAAGTGTCTCCTTATTGTTGCCCAGCTTCCAAAGCCTCTTTCGTATGAACAAGCATATCCAATTTCCTTCTTATATTCGTTACCAAATAAATTATCATTTCCAAACATTTATCAAACAATTTAAACTAACCAACTTTAGGCAATTCATCATAATCGACTATGTACATTGTTATGTGATTTAATCACAATCATAATTGTATAACTTGGTTTTATGTGTGGATTATATCTTTAGAAAGCCAAAACATATATCTAAAACTTTGATGAAGAACATTAAACCCAGTTCTACCTTCTAGATGCCTAAAATCACTAATTACAATAGTATGTGAAAATTGCCCTACAAATCTTGGTGTAGACCTTTCTTTGATTTTTATTCCATATGTGGATTTTTATAACTCTAATTTAAATGAGTCCCATTGAGTTCAAAAACTAACATTCATATCCATAACTTTTATGAAGGAATAGTTTTCAAATTCTATCATCTTTCAGTCCCATTTTCAGCTAAAAGTCAAGGGACAAGGTTGTCTTGTTTTTGTTTTTTAGGTTTAACAACCAAATGTTTCCATGCAACTTTTCCATCATTTATAGCAATACTAACCATTTAATTCATTTTAAATTATCATTAACATGATTCTTACACTCATTAACGTAATCAATTTCACCCTTTACAATTCAAACTCTTTTTATTAAATCATTATTCAATTGTTACATATCTCAATTAGCATCATATAATCATCAAAACACATACTTTAACATTAAATCTCATAAGCTTATTTTTTTATAAGACTCTAGCAACTCAATCATTCAAGAAGACACAAAACAATTTAAAACAACTTAATTAAATAAATTTGTTACCTCCCACAACCAAGAAATCAAAAAAGAATTCCTAAAAAAACTAAGTTACTTTCACTCGTTATCTTTTACAACAAGTATTTCAAACTATAATTCAATTCTTTCAAAAATCATTTCCCCACATATAAATACATTACTCACAGCAATTTCATACAATAACATACAATTATACATCATTGACCTAAATACCTCTTTGGCCAGCCATTTGGGTTCTTAAAGGCCCTATATTTTTTTTAATCAATTCCACTAAGTTTAACACCTAACACAATCTAATTTAACCCAATTTGATCATTTCATAATTAATTTATATTTCCCTCAAATTTTTCTATAAACCTTAACCTAAAATTCATGATTTTTACTTCAAATATTATTCAAATTGCATGAAATTGCTAAAATAGGTCTAAAACCCCTTACAAGACATTATTCTAGTCTTCGAATCGTAACCAATCAAAATTTTCTAATCCTTCCCTTAATTCCCCTTTGGTGTCATGAATAGTGCGCCCCCCGGTGGTTTTCTTCACTTTTCTCTTTTGATTTCCCTCAATCTCTCCTTAAATCCTTGATTTTTCCATGGTTTTTTTTCCTAAGAATTTGGTGGAAACTAAAGCTTTTCTCTTTTCCCTTTTTATTTTGTCTTTGCAATTGTTGAGTCCAATGAAAGAAAAAAGAAGAAGAAATAAAACCTTTTTTATTCTCTTTTCCAGGGTCATTTACCTTTTTACCCCTCAATGCACTTAATACTAATTGTCCTATAGGTTCTTAATTAATTTCTTCTCCCCATTTATCAAGTGTCTCATCTCTTTTATTTCCTTTCAATTTCATTTTTAACATACCCCTCCCTATTCTTTTTATATTAAAAATTTCCTAAATCATAATTTAACCCACTTTATTTTGGAGTTAATTTTATTTATTATTTTATTCTTTTTTTCACCAGGAGTTTACACATATAAGTGGTGTAGTAATTATTAAAATAGAAGATTTTTTGAGATTCCAAATTTTAGCATAGTAAATTTACTAAAATAGTCTTTGTATAAAAAATGATTTAAGCTTTACAGTAAGGTTGGTTGAGGGATAAAATAGCCTTTTGTTTTTCAATTAGGTTTTTTTTTGTTATAATAAGGTTGGTAGAGGGGTACATTAGTCTTTTACAATAACTAAGAAAAAAAAATGCCAAGCATATAGGAGGACGTCGTGCTACTAATGTGGCATCATCCAATAGTTAAAAATTTGCTTTCATCATGTCATTGAATTCCTCAAAACATCATTTTCCTCCGTAAGCAACATGTGTTTGGTTTGTTGAACAGATTGTCATGGGTGTCATTTTCATTGTTCCTTTCCTTTTCTTTCTCCTTCCTTAAAAATCGCACTAGCCGTTTAAAATTTTAGAGTTGTCTTCTTATTGTGTATATTTAAGTATCGGTCCTCATTCTTTTCATTTGTAATTCTTGTCCTTGTCTCTTTTGTAAGGTTTTTATTATTTTTTCAATTTCATCCTTCAATCTAAATTTATTTTTTATTTTTTCAAATCTAGTTCTGGTTCTTTTTTTTTCTTCATTTTTTTATTGCCTCTTTTCTGAACTTTCAATTGTTTTCAATTTCATCCTTTAATAAAAAAATTAATTTTAAATTTTTGTTCATCTATTCCTCATTCTTTTAGTGGTTATTGTAATTTCTATTTTGTTAATTCTTTTCAATTTAACCTTTCAATCCAAAATTATTCATCCTTTCATTTATTTATTTTTTAAAATTTGATTCTCGTTCTTTTAATTACTATTTTTTCTTTTGAATTCTTTTGTTAATTCCTCATTTATTTTCTTTTTAAAATTTTATTTCTTCAATTTCATCCTTTGAAATTTAATTTACTGAAAATTAGGTTTCATGATTTTTTTAGATTTGGTGTTTCCGATCAAATAGCCTGGGTCACTAGTTTTATAAACTAACACAAGTTCACATTGTTAATTTTTACTTATTTCCTTTCTCGATATCATTTGTTGACATTGATTTTTTTTAATAGGATTCATGGTTTTTTTTTCTTTTTATAGGGTTATCTGATCTCATGACATAATCTGTGGGTTTAGGGGGTTAACCCGGGTGGGCTTGTGTCTTTCTTTCTCTTTTAATTACTGTTTTTTTCTTTTTTATCCTTTTGTGTGTTTGATTTTTTTTTTAAAAAAAAATCATCTTTCAATATTTGATTTATTGAGAATTGAATTGTTTTTCCATATTTGGTGCTTTTGGTCAACGGTTGACATCAACTTTTTTCTTTTACTTATTTTTTTCCATATCATAATTTGACATTATTTTTTAAGTTGGGTTTCATGATTTTCTTTGATTTTTTTTCTATTTGGTTATCTCAATCTTATAACCTAACCCATAAATTTGGTTGGTTGACCCGAGCAAACTTGTGTATTTTTTTTTTGTTTATGATTGCTATTTTTTATCCTTCTTTTTTATTGATTATTTTTTTCAATTTCATCCTTCAACTCTTGATTAGTTGAAAATTGAGCTTAATGTTTTTTTTATATTTGTTATTTTTTGTCAAATGACTCGGGTCACGGGCATAATAAGTTAGCAAGAGTTGATATTATTTATTTTTTAATTTATTTTATTTTTTAATTTTATCATTTAACATTAGTTTTTCTCATTTAGTTTTGATTTTTTTTCTCTTTTTATTTTTTAAAAGCATGCAAGCGTCGACTAAACATCATTTGTTTTTAATCCAACCACGTGAACGCGGATCACATAGCTGTTCACCTTATAATTCCTATTGCTTTATACAACCCATTAACAAACAAAACCAAAGTCAATAGCTAATTATGAAAACAAAAAAAACTTAATTATTTCTTTTAAAAAATCAAACACATTCAAGTGTGACCAGCCGCTAAGTAATCGTTGTTAGTAGCCATTCTTGTCATTTATTTATTATATAAAAAAAGTCTCAATTATACGGAAACAATGAGCTAGTGGGAATCTGTGTGTGTAGGTTTTAGGATGGCTGGTGGTTGTATAGGTCATTGTCATTAGGTTGAGTGTGTGTCGGAGTTTTCTACTCTACAAAAAGTCTTCAGAAAAAAATAAGAACACATTTAAGGAGCTGGTGTATTGGCGTGTGCCAGTGAGGATCGATGGAGATGGAAAAGGTAACATTGATCTCTAAGTAAGGGAGATTATATATATCTTTATGTGCATGTGCTTAGAACTTGAGAAAGAGGATGAAAAAGGGAGATGAACGGAAGAGAAAATATAGTTCTAGGGTTTTTTTTTTTTTTTTTTGTATTTGCAGTAAAATTCCTGACCACCTCTACTAAAACTAGAATAACAAATTATGTTAATCTTCCCAAGACTATAATAGTTTGAGATGGCTAGTAGTACCGTCGCCATCAGTACAAAAGCCATTCACTGCCAAAACTCTCCTGCATGTTGATAGTGCTATACAAGAAGAGAAACCACAAATCATTTCCTAGACCATCACTGCCTCCACTTGAATCCATTGCATGACCATTATTTCACCAAGATTCTTTGCCAAGCACAAAGCGCACCAAGTTCTATTCTCCTCTTTATTTTATGCGTTTATTACCGGAATAAATATCACCTTTCTTCGCGGATTGACTTTAATCAAGCTCATATATAAAAATGCGTTCTAACTGCCAATTGTACAAGTGGATTAAAGGATACTACTAATTTGTATATACACGAAAATGAAAGGAATATATATATATATATATATATATATATATATATATATAGTATTATAATCATACCAATTGGGTAAATAGAAGAAGATATATTGTAATACATTAAAAAAAAATGTTTTGACTGAGTTAGTTTAGGTCTATCCAAGGGTCACAAGCTCGGTTAGGCTAAGGCCCGATCAAGCCTCATAAGTTTTGAACTTTGCCCGACTCATCATATTGTCTTTTTTTTTTTTGCCTCTCTCCCTTTTTATTTTATCACTCATTTCTTATTTTTAGCTAGAATTTTCACCTCTTATAGGTGAAATGTGCAAGCTATCATGTGATAAGGTAAGCTATGCAATAAAACTGTCACCTTACCAGGTAAGTAGCTTTAGATTTTTTCTAAAATAAACTATATATTCCTAAGTTTAGGGGAGAATAACATGGTTTTTCATCTCAACATTCAACAAAGATATGTAACTCTCTTTTTCCACTTTTATTATATAATATCTACATGCAAAACCATAAATTGACTTTAGCATCGAAGGGTTATTTTGCATGTAACACCCGTATCCAACCTATTATTGTCCACGAAGAAAGCCTAGATCCTATGAAGTTTTTTAATCTTCATTAGTGGTGTTGTTTGTGGGAAACTAAATAGAAACCTTGTTTATGTCCTTTTTGTTACTCATTTTCATCCTTAACATAAAGCTTTCATGACGAATAACATTAATACACCAGAAAGATGAGTTACCGACCTTCTACCATCCTCATCAACTCTAGTAAACTTTCAATAGATAAAGCAGCAAATGAAAGCTCTCATCGAGGCTATGTTAGCTACACAACAATAGCTCAAGGCTCTCCTTACTTATCCTTAGAGTATATGAACTGTTATACAACCACCTGCATCTCTTTCAACTCCATAATTACACTTCCATTTCTAAAAAAAGACAACCCAAACTGAGGTAGAAGATAATAGATACCATATTGTTACTCTTATAATAAATTCGATCACGTTATCACAAGGAGCCTTCTCATGCAAGATCCTTGAGATATGATCTCTATAGATCAAAAGGCAAGGCCTAGGGTTATAACCTTTGTCATCAACCTTATTATTCTACATAGTCAATTTTCAGCATCCCACAACCTAAAAGGCTATATACCAAAGAAAATAGAAAAGACTCAAGTGGCATAGGAGATTCACTATTTTACAATAGCATATTAAATAATCATATCCTAGAGATTTGGTAGTGGCCAAGATGAATTTAAACCATTATGATGGCTTATCTGACCCTAGGAAGCATCTTCAAAATGTAAGGAGAAACTTGGAATTGGTGATCTAAGATACCAACACCATGTGTAAAATACTCCTTATCACTTTCGAGGATCTACATGAGTTTGGTATCATAGTTTGAAGCCTAGTTTCATATCTTGTTTTTAGACTTATACAATAAGTTAATTGCTCGTTTCAGCAATAACATTTCTATAAAAAAGAGTTTGACCGAACTCTTCTCCATCACTCAGCTTGAGGGAGAAAGTACAAGAGCCTATTTGAAAAGATTTAATGAGAAGATGTTGAAAGTGGAAAACCTATTGGAACTGATGGCTATAAAAGCTTTAATTAGTGGCATCAACAATTGTTCCTTATGGAAATGTTTTTATGCACTTCCTGATAGAGGTCTTCTTAATATGAGATAAGTAAAGGAACCAAGGTCTCATGAGTAATCCAAACAAGTACCTAAGAAATTATATTTGATTTGATAAATCAATGAAATGAAAGATGTAAAGATAGAGTGAGTACCCACCGAAGAGAATCTAGAAGATCTTCTTACTAAGTCACTATCCATGCAGAAGCATTACTGCTACATGGAGCAATATGGTATTAGATATATGAGCGATTGACTTTAATGCAAGTGGAAGATTGTTAGTTTAATATGTCATGTAGTCAATTAATTGGTTACACGTGATATTATTATATTCATGTCAATGTATATTTATTACTAATAAAGGCTTAATTAATCTTTAATATTTATATAATATTAGATTAATGAATCTAGAGTAAAGATAAAGTCCAAAGACAAAAATGTTTTGCAGAAAAATTATAAAGTTGTTATAATTATAAGATTCCTATTGCATCAAAATATTGTTCATAAAATGTTCCTAGTCGATGCTCTCTTAAATACTAGATATTTATTACATATTATATTCTTTCCTTTATAAAAGGAAGCAGTTGTTCTCATAAGCTGAGGTATAAGAGATACCTAGAACTAATATGGAGGTGCTTGTAAAAACATTGTACTTTGTTGATGTGTTTGGAATTGTATTTTATTATGTAACGATGTTGTTTTTACTATGTAATATTGTAATGTGTTTGTTTTGAAAATGAATAAAAAAAATTAAAATTTATCATTTGGCTATCTATATTTGGAGTATAACTATGTGTAATTTAGAGACTAATAATTTTAAGGGAAATTGATTATGAGGTCCAAATTCGAGAAAAATAATCCAAATTAAATAAAAAAAACTAAGTTGGGTAGAAATGGCGTATAGCTCAATCGTGACCAAACTACAAGTGTAATTTAGTTTGACCAAACTACATGTGCGGCTTCCATCATTAACTAGTACCCCGTACACATGTGTGACACGTGTGCTTCTTCTATACGAATATTAGGGGTGTTCATGGTCCGGTTTGGTCCGATTTTAACCCAAAAATACAACCAAACCGGAAAATAAAATTCTTTATTAATACAACCCGGACTGAACCGAGAACCGGTTTTGTTCGGTTTGGGTCGGTTTTTTAGCCAAAAAAACCAGAAAAACCGGGTTGTTCTATGGTAACAGTGATAACCATTGTTCACTCGCTTCCTCTTCCCCTTTCAGATGATGTTAAGAAATATTTGTATATTAATAATCAAACTATATAATTTTGACATAATAAAATAACTCCTAGAAGAAAATAACTCTTAGAAGCCCTGAATAGGCCAACAATTTCTCCTCCACAAGCTCTTTTGCTGTTGCATCCATCTTCGCCCTCAAGAACTTGTCAATCTTGAGTCCTGACATTGTCATGACCAGAGGACTCAGTCTCTAATGAGAAAGTAAAAGGAAGTAGAGATTACCCTGCACAATGGACCATTTTCCCTTCTCACAGGTAACCGGGAAAGAGTATACAAGGCCAAGTTGAATCCCATAAGATCCATCAGAATATACCCCCATGGAAACCCATGTTCCTTGAAAACAAGATACAAGGAGAAACAAGATAAATTAGCCAAAAAGAATGACTTACGATCTGTAGGGAGAGCTTGGATAACCATTGTTCACTTGCTTTTAGGGAAAGGGGAAGGGGAAGGGGCGGCTGGGAAGGGGGAAAGGAAAGGGGAAGGGGGAGGGGAAGAGGGTGGGGCGGCTGAGAAGGGTGAAAGGGAAAAGGGGAAGGGCGTGGGGCGGCTAAGAAGGGAGAAGGGCGTGGGGCGGAAGGGGGAAAGGGGAAGGGAAAGGGAAGGGAAGGCTGGAAAGGGAGAGGGGGGTGGCGGCTGGAAAGGAGAAAAGTGATTTAGGGTTAGGAATGGTTGTTTTTATACCTTTTTTTAAATTAGTTCGGTTTGGTCCGGTTCAATTGGTTTAAGCTGTTTTAAACCGGAACCGAACCGGACCAGGTGGTTTTTTTATTTTTTAATCAGTTTATTTGGTTTTTTTTATTTGTTCGGTTTTTTCAGTTAATTTTTTCTTGGTTTTTTTGGTTTAATTGGTTGGTCGGTTTTTCTGAACACCCTAATGAATATGATTCTTTATAGCATGTTTCACATTGAGAAGACTTTTGTCAAGAAGTGCATAAAGACGTTCGCATAAGAAATAATTATTGATGCCACTGATCAAAGCTTCTATTGCCATTAGTTCTAATAGGTTTTCCACCTTTAAAATCTCCTCATTAAATCTTTTCGGGTAAGCTCTTGTATTTTCTCCCTCAAGCTAAATGTTGAAGAAAAGTTTGATTGAACTCTTTTCCATATGAATATTTTTTCTTAAATGAGCAATTAACTTACTATATAAGTCTAAAAAATTGGATGTAGAACCAGGATTCAAATTGTAATACTAAACTCGTGTGGATCTATGAAAAGGGGTAAGGAGTATTTTACACATGGTGTTGGTATCTTAGATCACCAATTTCAAGTTGCTCCTTACATTCTGAACATGCTCTTTAGAATAGATAGACCATCTTAGTAATCCAAATTCATTTTTTTCACTACAAATTCTCTAGAAAGAGGAGTGTTTAATATGTTATGTCCTCATAGTGACGAATCTCCTATTACTTGAGTCATTTCCTTATTCTTTGATATATAGCCTTTTAAGTTGTGGGATGTTGGCAAGAGACTTTGTAAGAGAATAGGGTCAATAGAAAATGTTATGGCCCTAGGTCTTGCCTTTTGATCTATAGAAATCATATCTCGAGGATCCTACATGAGAAGGCTCCTCATGATAATACGATCTACTCCTTACAGGTGTAACAGTATGTTATCTACTATATTCTACCTCGTTTTGGTTAGTCTCTTTCAAGAACTAGAGTTATCATTGCACAAGAGGTGAGGCTGGAGTTGTAGGTGGTCATATAACAGCCTGCATACTATAAAGATAAGCAAGGAGAGCCATAGGTTGTTGTTGTGTAGCTAACACAACTCTAGTAAGAGATCTCATCTTCAGCACTAGCTGTTAAAGGTCTCCTAGAGCTTATGAGGATGGTAGGAGGTTAGGAACTCGTCCTCCTGGTGTTTCAATGTTATCTTCCAAGAAAAAATTATGTTGTTGATGAAAAGGAGTAATAAAGAGAAAACAAATAAGGCTTTTGTTCAGTCTCCTACAGATGATGCCAATGATGGAGCTCGAAAAACTTCACTGGATTTAGGCTTTCTTCACATACGATAATAGGTTGGATGGGGGTGTAACATGCAAAAGAATCCGCTGATATTGAAATTAGTTTAGTGTTTTTTAGGTAGATATTATTAAGAAAAATGGATTGAGAGAGTTAAATATTATACTTTTACGTTGAGATGAAAAAATCATCATCTTCTCTCCTAAACTTGGGAATATATAATTTATTTTAAAAAAAAATTGAAGCTACTTACCTGGTAAGGTGACAATTCTATTGCATAACTTACCCTGACATAGGATAGCTTGCACATGTCATTTATAGCATATGACAATTTTAGCTGAAGTGTAATGAAGGTATAATATGTATAACTTGACGTGCTCATAGAAATAGAAAATAAATGATAAAAAAAAAGAAAGAGAGAAAACATGATGAGTCAAGCAAACACTAAACTATTAAAGGCTTGGTTAGACCTAGACCCAACCAAACCAAAACCTTTTTAAACTCAACCAAGCCCAGACCTTTTTTTAATGTCTTTATCACTTTCAATATCTAGCTGCAATATAGTAGTGCTAGTCTCAAGAGAAAGAATGCCCTTTGACGTTTTCTCTCCAGTGGCCAAAGAGTATTCCAAGCAGAGAAACAAGAAAAGCATTCAGCATAAATTAGTCTCTAACCATGAGTTCATCAAAATCAGCTATCTTGTCTTTATTTATGATTTCACAAACTGGACCAGAAAAATCGTTTCAAAAAGAGTCCTAAAAGGAAGCTGAATCCATGTTGCAGAGGATTTTCCCAAAGAAAAGGTGTGGAATGAAGAAACTCCTTACAATGAGCTGGAAGCGTTTGTTCACGCATAACGATAGACGAATTCAGTAAGAATTTGATGCAACTAACTAGAGTGATCTGTGATGTCGCATTTTGATTGCTGAGATTACGATATTACCATCTTTAAGGTGGCTAGCCAGCTAATATGGAAGAAGAGGTGTTCGGGAATGCACTAGTCCCCACAGTTACATACCAGCATTGATATATTTGCATTACAGCTTTCAAAAGTAAACTTGCTCTTAGAATGATCATATTTCAGTATATTTGCAATTGCAGAAGCATAATTTGGCGCCTCAGACAAAGATCTCACCCTGAATAGCCTGCTTGAGGATGCAAGAAATGAAAAGGTGCCTTTAAGTTTCAATTACTATTCAGAAAACAGTGGCTGGATGCACCATGCTAGCTAGCAGCAGCACCAAATGCAGGGCTTTTTTGCTCAGTATATGGCAAGAAACCACCAACTGGAATGGCAAGAAACCATTCCAGCATAACAGATTGAAAAACTATTCACTTCCCTTCACGCACCCACCCAATAAAATATATGTGAAATAGCTATGTTCCCTAGAACACAACATGAATTCCAGTGCATGCATAAACAGTCAGAAAAGAACAACAAGGGCGCCTTTGGCATTATATTTGACATAGCGTATATCATCTAGTAATAGCAATACCAGCATTTAAATCAGACACCTATATATGCGCATAAGCACCCCAGGAACATTTATGCCTCAAAAATCCAAATTAGGAGGAATCAAACCAGATAACCTCTGATTGATATTAGGAGAATAAACTATTAAAAATTCCTGCATTTGAGCTTGCTTTCACATCTTTTAAGGAGTCATGTGTGAGAACATAGAAGTTAGGGGCGAGGGAAAGAAGTAAAAGGAAAGCATCAAAGCTGTACGTATTAGACTAGCAAATAAGTTTTTTACAACACCATCTATCACTGTGGATTGCATTTCCAACTATAAAAAGTTTCTATTTTCTGCTAAGAGAATTAAAATTTCTACAATAACCATTTTTACTATTAGTAGCATATATTCACCTTCCATCTATAAATTATTGTACAGTTATTAGCATATATATTTCAGCTTGATCTTTGGAATCATTAGTAGATATTCAGCAATTGTTAGTTGAGATATAGGATCGTGTTTTCCTTCCTCATGTAATATATACTACTGTAACTGCAGAATGAAATATACAGAGCATAACAATTCTCTTCTTCTTACATGGTATCAGAATAAGTTCTCTGCATATTTCTATAAACATATTTCTTCAACGTTTTTTTTTCTGCAGCTATGTCAAATACCACATCCCAGGCAGCCTCCTCTTTCACATCACCATCCATTCAAGACATATCCTCACCATATTTTCTTCATTCCGCTGATCATCCTGGTGCCATTCTGGTCTCCACTCTCCTTAATGGTAACAATTATCCTACCTGGAAAAGGGCAATGAAAATGGCCTTGAATGCCAAGAACAAATTAGTTTTTGTCAACGATTCTCTCTTCAAGCCAACATCTTCTGTCGCAGAAACTCAACTGTGGGAACGTTGCAGTGACATGGTCTTGTCATGGATTCTCAATTCTATTGATAAATTCATTGTTAGCAGTTTAATCTATCATGCTTGCCCCCGTGATGTCTGGCTCGATCTTGAGGATCGGTTTTCTCAAAGCAACAATCCAAGGATCTTCAAACTGAAATGAGACATTGCTACTCTCACTCAAGGCTCCATGACAATCTCTGCATACTTTACAACACTCAAAAGTCATTGGGATGAGCTAGCCATGCTCACTCCCACACCACAATGCACTTGTGGCATCTTAACAGAATTGAATCATATGCAAGATACTAAACATGTTTTTCAATTTTTAATGGGGTTGCATGACTCATATGCTTCGATTCGTAGCCAAGTTTTGGCTATGGATCCATTACCTCCTGCTAACAAGGTATACTTAACCTTGCATCAAGAAGAGAAACAATGCCTTCTTCATATTCCCAGTTTTCCAACTGAGTCTGCTGTTATGATGGCTCCTCGTCATCTTTCTCATCATTTTGACAGTAAAGGGCGAAGGCGTGGTCGTCCAAAATGTGACTATTGTGACCGTGATGGTCACTGGAGAACACACTGTTATAAGCTCAATGGATATCCCAGCAACAGACCTCAACCTCGTGGAACATTTGATAAAACGTCCGGTTCGTCAAAGGCAGCAAATAATGTCATTGGTTCTTCCACTCCAGTTGGTTCCTTAAAAACTAAAAATGTTATTACTGGTTCTTCAACTTCTACTGAGATAGCTATCCCTGGTCTCACAAGTGATCAATACAATCGGCTCTTGGAATTTTTATCACCCGTGAACACCAACTTTGCCAACTTTGCTGGTAACTCTGTCTCCTGTAACTCTGTTTCTTTTTCTAACCGAGAATGGATTATTGATTCAGGAGCCTCAGATCATATGACTTCCAGCTTTTCATCCCTTAATAACACTCAACTTCTTAATCAACCATGTTCTATTTCACTTCCAAATGGTGGCATCGTCTCTATCACTCATACTGGCACATTGCGTATTTCTCCAGAAATTTCTCTTCCTAATGTTTTATACGTACCATCATTTAAATTCAATCTATTGTCCATTAGCAAACTCACCAGTACTCTCAACTGTGTTGCTATTTTTTTTCTGACTTTTGTGTTTTTCAGGACCTATCAACGAGAAAGCTGATTGGAATGGGTGAAGTACGGAATGGACTTTACCACTACAAACCTTTCTCTGCCTCTGTTTTTCATTCTCAACGCATTCCTGACTCTACTCTTTGGCATCAATGACTCGGTCACCCTTCTACTTCAAGTATTCCAACAACTTTAAATTTTCCAAAATCACATTTGCCTTGTGATGTTTGTGCTAGAGCAAAACACACTCGTTTACCTTTCTTTTTTAATACAAATAAGAGCATTTTTTGTTTTAATCGGATTTATTGTGATATATGGGGTGGTTATCCTACAGCTTCATATTCAGGTGCCCACTATTTTTTAACCATTGTGGATGATTACTCACGTACTACATGGGTTTATGTCATGCGCATGAAATCAGAAACTTTTACCTGTCTTACCAATTTTTGTGCAATGGTTAAAAATCAATTTAATCGCACCATTAAGCATGTGCGCACCGATAATGGACAAGAGTTTTTATCTAATAACATCCAAAAAAATTTTCACGACCATGGCATTCTTCACGAGCGCACATGTGTGGATACACCTCAATAAAATGGCATTGCTGAACGTAAACATCGCCACCTTCTTAATGTGGCCTGGTGTTTATGTTTTCAAGCCCATCTTCCAATTTCCTTTTGGGGTGAATGCATTCTCACAGCCACTTATTTAATTAACCGCACTACGTCACCCCGCTTTAATCATAAATCACCATATGAACTCCTTTTTCAAAAACAACCATCATATTCACATTTACGAGTGTGTTGGGTGTTTATGCTATGCTCAAACCACTCACAAAAATCATGATAAATTTTCTCCTCGTGCTCTACGATGTGTTTGCTTAGGCTATCCTCTCCATCATAAGGCTTATCGTGTCTACGATCTTGAACATAAAATTTTTTTCATTTCTCGTGATGTTACATTTGAAGAAAATATTTTCCCTTATCATCTCCTGACCCTAGATCCCATATCTTCCCCGGTTCTTCCCCTTCCTATCCCTGAAATTCCATCTAACATTGTTTCTGCACAACCTACTACCTTCCCTTTGCTTCCACCCTCACACGAACTGTCATCCACATCGTCCACTACACCCCTTCCCACATGACCAAAAGGAGTTGTCATCCGCCCCCTTACTTAGCTGACTATATTTGCCCTTCTTTACCAAGGTCCTCCACTGCTTCACAGGTTTCAAGCTCTTCCTCAGGTACGGTTCACCATCTCTCTTCTTTTTTGTCTTATAACCGTTTCACTCCTAAACATCTTGCCTTCCTCTCTGTACTCTCCCATCACCCTGATCCCACCTCCTATTCTAAAGCTGCCCGTCACCCTCACTGGCGTGATGCCATGGCAGCTGAAATACAAGCCTTAGAAGCAAACCATACTTGGACCCTTCAACCCCTTTCATCTGGCAAAACCCCAATTGGCTGTAAGTGGGTGTTCAAAACAAAATTTCAGGCTGATGGTTCCATAGAGAGACACAAAGCTCGCTTAGTAGCCAAGGGATATGCTCAGGTAGAAGGTTTGGATTATCATGACACTTTTGCTCCTGTTGCTAAACTCGTTACTGTTAGATGTGTTCTTGCAGTGGCTACAGCTCGGCATTGGCATCTTTTTCAGTTGGACGTCTATAATACGTTCCTCCATGGCGACCTTGATGAAGATGTTTTTATGACTCCTCCACCAGGCTATTCCAAACAGACGGAACGTATTATAAATCGCTCTATGGCCTTAAGCAAGCCTCTCGCAATTGGTTCTCTAAATTATCATCTGTTTTACTTACTGCAGGTTTCGCCCAGTCACAGACAGATCACTCTCTCTTCACTCGCCATCGAGGACAGTCCTTCACTCTAATACTTATTTATGTTGATGACATTCTCTTGGCAGGAAATGATCTCTCTGACATCAATAACTTCAAAGCAATGCTTGCTCAACGCTTTAAGCTTAACGACCTCGGCCAACTCAAATATTTCCTTGGCCTTGAAATTGCTCGCTCTCCCACTGGCATCTTCCTCACTCAACGCAAATATGCCCTTGACATACTTGCTGATAGTGGTCACTTTGGTGCACGTCCATCTTCTTTTCCAATGGAACAACATCTCAAGCTCAATAATACTGATGGTGATCTGCTACATGATCCCAGTTCTTTCCGCCACCTTGTTGGTCGTTTGATATATCTCGCGATCTCTTGTCCTAACATTGTGTTCCCTGTCAATCTTCTAAGTCAGTTCATGCACCAACCCCGACAATCACATTATAATGCTGATATCCGTGTTCTCCGTTACCTCAAAGCTTCTCCAGACCAAGGCTTATTTTTCCCTTCTACCAATACTCTTCAAGTGTCGTTCCACCACTGGTTTTTTTATTCAGCTTGGCACCAAACCTATTTCCTGGCGCACTAAGAAGCAACATACGGTCTCTCGTTCATCTGCTGAAGCCGAATACCGCGCTCTTGCTTCCACCACTTGTGAACTTACATGGCTCAAAACACTTTTACATGATCTTGGTGTCCACCACTCCCAGCCTATGTTTTTACATTGTGACAACCAAGCAGCTCTTCACATTGCTCATAATCTTGTCTTTCACGAACATACCAAACACATAGAAATTGATTGTCATGTTGTTCGTGAGAAGCTCAAAGTCGACCTTATCTCCACACAGCACGTCCCTAGTTACAGTCAGCTGGCAGATATCTTCACAAAAGCTTTAGGCCGTGAAGCTTTCCAGGCATTATCACACAAGTTGGGCATTACGGATCTCCATGCTCCAACTTGAGGGGGAGTATTAGCAGCATATATTCACCTTCCATCTATAAATTATTGTACAGTTATTAGCATATATATTTCAGCTTGATCTTTGGAATCATTAGCAAATATTCAGAAATTGTTAGCTGAGATATAGGATCGTGTTTTCCTTCCTCATGTAATATATACTACTGTAACTACAGAATGAAATATACAGAGCAGAACAATTCTCTTCTTCTTACATTTACCATAAGCATGTAATATGTTAAAAAGCACATCAAATGACAATGACCACCACCTGTTGGTTATGGAAACATGATTGTATTTGTACACGCATGAGCATGAAGACTCGTCTTGGGAGTCAATCAAAAGTAAAGATACAGAAACTTACTCCTAGAAGACATCACAGATTTGGCTGTGAAGATAACCTCTTTATAGGTTTTTAAGACTCGGATTCCCATGGTCTCTAACCTTGACATGAGTTTCCTGATCTTTAACAAGTCGACAGGCATAGCAGGTTTTGAGGCCAAACAAGTTTCCTGAAGTTTAGTATCTCTTGAACCTTTGCACATAATTGTTATAATAAAATTGCTAATACCCATAACAGATCATATTGAACAAATCTCAAAGAAAATTATGGTCGATGACGTTGGAATTGCATAAAGAATTGTTGGATATTCAGCTTCTAAACATGGAACTTGACAGTGACATTTATGTTCTTGTATGTAAGAATCAAACACTTTGAAAACATTGATCATTGAACAAATAAATATAAGTAATTAACAAATTATTTGATTACAAATGGAAAATATTTTGAAGAACTCTTCAAAAGATTTAAAAACACTATATGATAGGATATAACATTATCTTTAAGCTTCTATAGTCTATTTCATTCTTAACAGACTGCTATTTGTGTTTCACAAAAACAATTCTCTGACAATTATTTTCAGATAATTTATATTTATCTTTTATATGAACTTCTTATAGAATTTATCCAAAAAAAATAGATAATTACAAAAATAACAACCTCATATCCTAAAAGATAAGCTTGAGTAATTTTTTT
The DNA here is from genome assembly GCF_951802175.1 of Populus nigra. Lineage (NCBI taxonomy): Eukaryota > Viridiplantae > Streptophyta > Magnoliopsida > Malpighiales > Salicaceae > Populus > Populus nigra. The sequence goes on along the minus strand of NC_084866.1, from coordinate 7,637,767 downwards.
TTATCTAATTTTAGATAAACTAACAATTTAAACAAATTCATTTTTAACAACGTAAATAATCTTTCACTAACCAAAGCCAATTATTTTGACATGTACAATCTTCATTTCTAGTTGATTTGTGAAAAAACATAATAAGGATAAATTATCATACAAGTAATTAATTCAGATAGTTTGATCATAAACAAATACTTCATTAAAGTATTCTTGCATGTATAATTGAAATAGTGGTGTGTATCATGAGAACAATTAATAATATTTATACAATCAGTTCATAATATCTTCAAAGAATACTTCATGTAGCATGTTGCACCCTAATAGTTCATAATATGTTTAAAATGCAACTATCATTTATAAGATATTGTTATATAACTACATGCATCAAGTATTCAACATAAAGGTTTCTATGCTAAAAGATATCATATTTATTAATGACTAAAATATTCAATATTTAATATTCATTACTGATTAAAAAATAGTAAAGTTTCATAACAGCAAAAAAACATTTTGACGGCTTGTTAGCTTAGTTGTGTCCTCTTCCTTGCATATATCATTGTCTCCCCCCTTGGTTTGGATCCTATTCCTTATCATCACCAACAACAAATTGATGTATTTGTTCGATGTCTAGAATGAGTTGAACCAATCTATCATTAACCAAAACTTCTCTTTCATCTAGTATACTTTTTTTAGAGAATGTTGACTTTTAGTATCACACATTCATGTTTTTATATGTTTTAATAACAATAAAATAAAAAATAGACTAATAATATGCTTAGTTGAGAATAAACTTTGAACAGATTTTATACAAAGAACATATCAACAAACATGATGAATTTCATTAAGAAATCAATTAGGAAGTCCGAAAAAGAAGGAAAATGAAGACTTAGATTAAGTGTTCGTTTTAGTTCTCAAATGTAAATCTTTATATCTTACTTGATAGTACAATTAAAATAAACTCACATACTTTATCGCACGTGCGCACGTGACGTGGCAGGATGTCGGGATCAAGAAGTCGACACCTAGTTGTTTGGTTCATGGTCATTTGGAGACCTAGATGGACTGATTTTATATGAAATTATAGGGTAATGGACTAGTTGTCTAAGAAAGGTATTATCACCCCTAGTGCACCTTACCTAAGATAAGCTACATTGTATGGTCTAAATATGACTTAAAGATATTGATAGGTTCCTAGCCGAATGTCTGTCTATAGCTTAAAATAAAGATTTACGCTTATAAATAAATTTATTATGGACACGTTTTATGCGAAAAACTCCATGTAAGTACCCTGACAAGGTTCACTTATCCTAGAAGGAGAAAGGGCTTTCAACAACTCGTATGTCATGGTAATAAATACTCTTGATTAAAATTGTTGAATATTTGAAATAATTTTGAGAATTTTCTAATCAACTTCTAGTATTTAAATAGCAGCCTACATGTAAATCCAATATTCATATCAGAATGCTGACAATTAATTCTTACAAAAATAATTTTAAGATTTTTCAAATATTGGTCAAGTTCTTATGGATTCAATAAACTAGTTATTAAATCCAAAATATGATTTTTATATAAAAAATGCACGCAAAGATATTTTTTAATTTTTGTGTATATAAAAAATGTTAAATCATACCAAGTATCTTTTTTATTATTTTTTTACCCCAAAATATAATTTTTATATTTTGAGAGACTTGACCATATGCACAACAAATAAAAATCATTTTTTGTATTATTTTGAGATGAGAAAATGTTTTAGAAATTTTGGAAATCTTTGAGATTTCGATGAAAAACGAGTATTTTAATACTAGGATAGTATCTTACAATATAAGTTTACAGCCTTGATATTAAACAAAATTGCTGAAAAAACATGCAAACAACCCACAAATAATTTAAAATTTATCCTTAAAATTCTTTAGAAATTTTTTGGAATTTATTTAGGACCTGTTTGGCAAAAACCTTTTTTTTATTCAAAACAAACCTGTCAAAACAAGTTTAAGAGTGTGTTTGCCAAACATGTCCTTTAGCCAAAATTCCTTTTATTAAAACAATGGCAAACCAAACAAAGCCTGAGTCATTGACCCAACCAGGTTAACCTGACTAGCTAAACTTGAAATTTTTGGTTCAACCATAAACCGAACTCAAAAATTATGGTTTAACCCGAAAAACAACCCAAAATAAAACTAAAGCAAAAAAAAAAGGATTAAACACCTAAAAAACACAAACTAAAAAAACTTGAGCTAAATGGATCAAACAAAAAAAATAAAGAACACGAAGAATATTTACAACAAACTCAACAACATAACTCTCAAATCATACCAGTTATGGACAAACCAAAGACATAGACATGTTAGGAATCAAGCAAGGATCAATAATTTAGCATCCATTTACTTTGATTATCATTCTAAAATCACAATTTTGTCAAAATAGGTTTCAGTTCAAGATCAAAACCCTAGGAATAAAACAAAAAAAAACATGTTATTGATGCAAATAAACCCTAGATTATTTACTAATCAAGTATAAAGAAAGGTTTTGTTCAAATAAATTGACCAAAATTGGTCTAAATTCAGAGGCTAAGGCAATGTTCTAACTAAGAACATAAAAAACATTGTCTAAAAACCTAGCCATTACTTAGCACTGTCAAGCCCTATAAATGGACATTTTAGGCCTCTAAATACATTGATTTTAATCTTCACAACTACATTGTCAACATCAAGTATAGTTAAATAAAAAAAACTAACAAAAAATATCAAATCATCATAAACATGAATTAAATTCCAACTTCATAAATGCAGCCCTAATGATAGCCAACAAAAACATCAAATTTCTACTCAAAATTAACTCTTTGAACACTTGGAACTCAAACCATGCTTAAGAACCAAGAACATACACTAACAAAACAAAAAAAAGCATCAAACACCCACTACCAACTTTTAGCAGAATCTAAAACTACCCTATTTTATCAAAATCAGTCACAAACATATTGTCTTGACACTAAGTAACATCAATAGCAACTCTGAATAAGATTTAAATAATAAAAACAATATTTTTACGTATTAATCAAAACAAAACTAAAAAACATTATAACACTAAACAAGTTCAAAAAAACATCAAAAGAGGTTTAAACATTAAAAAACATGAATGGGCAAGCCATATGGACTCTACCCTTGAGTTTTTACATAGCTATACCTTCTCCAAGCTTATTGACTATATGCTATTTTTTCTCTCTCTTTTCCTTCTTTCTTTCCCTTTCACTCTCTTTCTTTTCAAAGTTTGTTAGACGTTTCATGTTAGGCTCTTGAACCTTCACAATAAAGTTTATTAATAAAGTATTTCCCCATGTTTTTCCTCTCTCTCTCTATCTTTTATTGTCAGGGATATTTATAGGGTTTTTCTAGGTTTTTTGATGGATTCCCTCAAAACTTAGCCCTTTGATCAAAGTGAGATGGTTCTAGATAAAAGCTAACAATTAAAAGCTTCTATACTAGGTTGATTTTGCAATGGTGGATTTAGTTTTAGGGGTACTTGGTGGTTTTGCTAGACTTAAAGGGCATGGAGCTATTTCTAGCCTTTTGGATCTTAAAAGGAAGGTTTTAAAGCCATTAATAAGAACCCTTTGAGAAGCTTTAAGTGTGAAAACACGAAAAAAAAATTATATGTCACAATCAAGGTTGATTGGATTGACCACTTTCGAGTCTTCGCTAGAACAACTCCGATGTAAACGTCATCGGAAACCGCCTGAAATATAAGAGATGCATATCTTTTGTTTGGATCTAACCTTACTTAATCTAGAAGTTTGTAACTTCACATTAATTCATCCAAAGGTGCCAATTTGATCAGCCTAGAATATGAAATTGTAGTGATGGTTGATCAAGGACAAGATGTTAGAGACTTTTATAAAAGAATTAGAATGTAAACGTCTAATTTCATGGAAATGGGGTTGTAAAGGGGATGTTCTTCTTCCATTTGTAAAAGAACCTTGTTTCATTTGAAGGTTTAGAACTTCACAACAAGCTCTTGGAAAGTGCCAACTTGATCATCATTTTCTACTAGAAGAAAAAGAAGAAAACCAGTGTATGATGTGTCATTCATGTCCTTTCATTAAAACCAAATGACATGTTGTCTACTAAAAACCCTAAAAGCTAGGGCTCTTCATTGATTTTTGCCAAAAATTAATTTAATTTTTTTTCTAATCATGGCATATGGACCCTTAATTGACTCGAAATCCTTTTAATCCTTCCAATTACACCACTAGAAATCGAGATTTGAATCTCTTTATTCAAGCGCCTTTTACATACAAGTTCTTAATTTCTAATTTGTTTAATTTTAGCCTTAATTAACCACTAAAATTTCAATTCCTTTCAATCTGGCCCCTGATTTGATCAATTTTAGCCCCTACAATCACGCTCCACTTACAGGTTGGTTCTTGGTCTTGGAAATTTACAAATAAGTCCTTAAATATCCTTTAAAGTTTAATGTTTTCACAATTAAGCCCCTAATTTAACCAATTAAACCTTTCAAAGTCTAATTTTAATCCCCAAACTTCAATTTCTTCCAATTAACACCAAATTAACTCTAAAAACTAATTTCCCTTGCAATTAAGTCCATAGTAAAATTAATTAAGCGTTCCAAAATTCTCATTGAGTTCTTACCCATCTAGATTTATGTTTCTTTACCCCAGATAAATATTTTCACTAGTGGTGTCTTTTGTCAGTCAAAATTGGGTTGCTTATTTTTCCAATCATATATATTTTAGTAATTGAACTTTTTCACTTGTCATCTTGCTCCTCCACCACCAATCTTGAGCAATCTTATAGGTTTTCTTCATATATGTCCTCTTGCATTATTTATTTATTTATTTATTTATTTATTATTATTATTATTATTATTATTATTATTGTGTGGGGGGGTCAAAAATGGGTAACAACACACTTCACTCTACATGCATTAAAGGACTGATAATAATCAAATTAAAACTAAAATAAATGGTTCTATGAATTCACCTAGTTTAAATTATTAAATCTAGAATTTTGCATGAATCATTCGACTATTTAGGGTTACCAAATGAACCTATCAATGCTTATTCATCAATGATAAACACCTAAAAATTTTGCAGGAATTAGTCAACAGATTGGCTTGACCAATTTAAATTAGTCAATTGTTTTAGCTATCAAACGAATAGTAATGGCTATAAACAATTTTTCTTATATATAACTTGTCTAATTACAAAATTAGATGTAGAATCCGAATATATATCATATACAAGCTATTCTAATAGCAAAACAACTATAAAATCATCAATCCTTGATCATACTATATTTTGTGCTTTTAAACCTTCATATTTTAGCACAAAGAGTATTCAATCTCATTCTCACTATACTTAAACACTTATAAGTCCTATAAGTGCTATCTAGTGAGTTATGGAGATATTAGAACTTAAATTGTGTTATTCACTCTAGTAAGAGTGTTTTTTTTTAGAAAACAAAATCATCATTGTAAACTTTTGAGAGTTAGGTAAAAACTATTGGTATTAGTGAGGGAATTTCACCAAGAAAAACATCTTGAAGAGAATATATCACCAAGTGGATATTGTACTCTTGAACTTGGATTAGTGAAGGAATACAATATATAAGTATGATTTGATACTTGAGGTATGGATGTCCTCTTGTCAAACCACGTTAAAAATGAGTTTGTAAATTCTCTCTCTTATTTCTTTACTTTACATACTTTAATTATATTGTTAGCTATTGTATTTATTTGAAGTAATTTGTACTAATTATAAAATTTAGTGATACACATAATTCACCCCCCTCTTAGATGTTAAGTTGCCTTAATCATTGAACAACAATTAGTATTAGAACTTAGTTCTCATATATAAAGTTTGTTTGGACTTTAAGTAGAATTACAAACACTAGTTATAATCTCTAAAATAAAGTATTGTCTACATCCATGCCATTTTTTTAGGGTAACTATTATGCATATTGGAAAGCTAGAATGATAATCTATTTTCTATTAATTTTTATTTTTATTTGTGGTTATTTGTAGAGAATGGACCTTATAGACCAATTAAAATTAAAAATGATATTGAGATTCCTAAAACTAGAAGTGAATATACAGACAATAATAAAAGTTACTTTCTATAGATATTAAAGCCATAAACATATTATAATTTTCATTGAGTAAAAGTGAATTCAATAGAATTACATCATGTAAAAATGCTAAAGATATATGGCATGCTTTAGAAGTAACTCATGAAAGAATTAAGCAAGTCAAATAGTCTAAAATCAACATGTTGGTTCACTAATATAAATTATTTAAAATGCTTCCTAGTGAATCCATAACTAGCATATTCACTAGAATGATTACCATAACTTATAGTTTGGATGCATTTGGTAGGACATACATTAATACAGAAATAATGAGAAATATTCTTAAGTCTCAACCAAAAACATAGAAAGTAAAGGTGACAACAATTCAAGAAGTCAAGGATTCACCAAACTTTTATTGAAGGAGCTCATTGGTTCTTTAATAAACCATAAGATTACCATGGAGAAATAAGAACAAGAAGAAAAGCCAAAGAAGAATTTGGAATTCAAAATCGTTCATCATATTATGATGACATTGAAGAGGACATTGCCTTAATGACAAAGCAATTATAAATTTTCCTAAGGAATAAGTAATGCAAGAAAAGATTCTCAAACTTTAAGAAAGATAGGAACAAGGAAGATTTAAACAAGAAACTCCTAAGATTCTTCAAATGCAACAAAGCAAGGCACATCAAAGTAGATTGTCAACTTCCTCAAAATAAGAATAAGAGACATCATCACAAGAAGGCAATGAAAGCTACTAGAAATGATGAAAGTCTGTCCAAACTCACCATCAACTCCTGCAGCCGATTCTGTCAACTTTGCCAATTCAAGCAATGAAGAATAACATATGGTAAACATGTGCTTTATAGAAATTGAAAGTGAAATGATGTATAATCTTTGGATGATGAATCTGAACCTACTTATTATGAGTTGTATGATGCACTTGAATCACTATATGATGAATTTAAGAAATTAGGTTCAAAATATAGTTCATTGAAAAAGAATTATGCATGTTTACTTATAAAGAAAGAAACTTTAGAAAAGAAAGCTTACATTGTGATTGGTGATAGTAATAAGGTAAATCTACTTAAAGATGAAAACAAATCATTAAAAGAAAAGGTAAACAAGTTAAACATAACTTTAGCTAAATTCACACAAGGCTAAAAAAATCCTAGAAACTATGCTTTCAAGCCAAATATGTGTGTTTAACAAAAAAGGTTTAGGTTACCAACCTAAAAAGAACTAAAAGTATTTAAAAAGTTATTTTGTTAAAGCTAAACAATCCTATGATCCTAACCATAAATGAAATTATTGTAGAGGTATAAGTCATTTGATTTATGTATGTTCTATTAAGAAGGACAAAGTTTATAAAATGATTTAGATTCCAAATAGAACCACCTCTAACAACGAAGGACCCAAGAAGGTATAGGTACCAAAAATGTCATCTTGATTTTTATGTGTAGGAATCAATGGAGTATAGAGAATGGTTTTTTGGATAGTGCTCGTTGAAGATATATGACTGGAGACAACTTATTATTATCAAGCATTACCAAAATCAATGGAGAAAATGTCACACTTGGAGACAACTCAAAAGGTAAAATAATTGGAGTTAGCAATATTGAAGGTAAATCTTCTCCTTTCATTAAAAAGGTTTTTCTTGTTAATAACTTAAAATATAATTTGCTTAACATTAGTCAACTATATGTTAAAGGCTATAAAATTGTTTTCAATCATGCATGTTGTTTAATTCTTGAAGAAGATAAAGTAATTTATGTAGAAAATAGAAAAGGAAATGTCTACAAGATTTAAAATTGATGCATGCATAAGAATAGAAAGTTGTCTTATTACTAGCATTAATGATAGTTTTCTTGGGCATAGAAGACTAAGTCACATTGGTATGGATATCATTTATACACTAGTTAAAAATGAACTAGTTAAAGATCTCTCACATATAGCATTTTAAAAGGAAAAGTGGTGTGATATTTGCTAAATGGGTAAACAAGTGAAAACTACTTTTAAGAGCAAAAATGATATTTCAATCGATAGACATTTAAGCCATGTTTGTTTGCTGGAAAGTAATTTCCTTTTAAAAAGTGGTTTCCTTGAAAAATAGATTCCTAGAAAGTGAATTATTTTCTTATATTTAATAGTATCATGAAAAATAAGTTGAAAAATGTTTTCCAATGTTTGGCTATGTCATGAAAAATGAGTTGGAAAATAACTTATTAATATTTTTTTCAAGTTTATTAAAATAATAAGGAACAAATTTTACAAATTAAAAAGTTAAATGAGAATGAAATTGAAAAAAAAAATCTATAAATTATCTCAAATAAACTAAATAACAATCAAAATAATGGAGATCAAATCTAATCGATAAAAAAGTTGAAAGATAATGAAATAAAAAAATTCAATTTCATAAATTATATCAAATAAAATAAATAACAATCAAAAGAAAGAGGATCAAATCTGATAGATAAAAATTTTCAATAAAGAAAATGATAAGAGAAAAGAAAATAACAATCATAAAAATAAGATCCAAAGTTGATATAAAAATCAAATTAAATCAAATTCGAAGGGGTGAAAAAAAAGATTCAAAACAAAATATATAGCAATCAAAAGTTTGAGGATCAAATTTGATATAATCATCAAATAACATGACATTTCTAATTTTTTTCACAACTTCTGGAAAATGTTTTCTGCCCAAAATAAAAGGAAAACACTTCCCTGGTTATTCCTCTTCTAGCAAAGCATATAGAGTTTATAACAATAGAACTCTTTATCTTAAGGAATCTATGTATGTCACCTTTGAGGAAACTCAAAATAACATAATTATTGAGATTTTAGATAACATGAATGAATGTGTTTAACATTTGAGTCTTAATGGTAAGACTCCTACGAAGACAAATAATGAAGGCATAGACCACCAACTAAGTTCAAGCAATCAATATGAAATTGTAAGTAACTTTTTTGTACCCCTAAAGAAGCTAAGGTATATAAGCTCTTACCTTCCTAAATTGATTATCAATAATTGTTTTGAAGTGACTAAGACTAGAGCTTCACTTAGAAACATTAATGGTCACTTTGCATTTGTCTCTCAAATAAAACCTAAATTATTTCTATAAATAAATAAAAAAGATGAAAAATGAATTTTGACTATACAAGATGAGCTAAACCAATTTGAAATAAATAGTGTTTGGGAACTAGTCCCTATTCCTAATAATCAATCTATAATTAGAACAAAATAGTGTTTAGAAACAAAGTTGATGAACATGGAACAATAGTTAAAAACAAATCTAGACTAGTTGGTAAAGGTTATAATCAAGAAGAATGTATAGATTATGAAGAAATCTTTACGTTGATAGCTAGACTAGAATCAATAAGAATGTTATTAGCCTTTGCTTATAATAATAACTTCACACTTTTTCAAATGGATGTTAAAAGTGTATTTTTAAATGGATTTATCATGGAAGAAGTGTATGTTTAGTAACCACGAGGTTTTGAAAAAAAATTGTTTTCTCAATCATGTTTTTAAACTTAAAAAGGCCTTATGTGGTTTAAAACAAAAACCTAGGATATGGTATGATAAACTCAAGTCTTTTCTTGCTAATAATGATTTTAACATTGGTAAAATTGACACCATCTTTTTTACAAAAAAAAAAAGACAAAGATATCTTGATTGTGTAAATTTATGTTGATGATATTATATATAATGCTAATGAATCTCTTTATAAGGATTTTACAAAGTGCATCTATTATGAATTTGAAATGAGAATGATGGGAGAGTTGAACTTATTCTTTAAATTGCAAATCAATCAAACAAATGATGACATCTTCAACAATTAAAGCAAGTACATCAAGGATCTTCTAAAAATATTTGGGATGGAAATGTCAAAGTAGCCAACACACCTATAGGAACATTAACAAAACTTGATATGAATGAAATCAGTAAGAATATAGACATCACCAAATATCAAGGCATGTTCAATTCACTCTTCTATTTAACTACAAGTAGACTTGATATTATGTTTTGGGTATAGATGTACACATTTTCAATTTTTCCTTAAAGAATCGTATGTTAGTGTTGTAAAATGTATTTTTTGTTATTTACATGGTATTATAGATTTAGAGTTGTGGTATCCAAAAGGAAAAGAGTTGAGTTTGATAAGCAATTTGGATGCGAATTTTGCCAAATGTAAAGTTAGAAAAAATACTAGTGGAACATGTCATTTCCTAGGATTCTCACTAGTATCTTGGGCTAATAAGAAACAAAACTTTGTAGCCTTATCAATAATCAAAGCAAAATATATAGTGACGGGTAGTTGTTGTGCTCAAATATTATAGATGAAACAAACTATAGAAGACTACAGACTTGAATTTGATCACATACTCATTAAGTGTGACAATACTAGTGTGATTAGTTTTTTTAAAAATCCTATCCAACACTTATATACAAAACACATAGAAGTGAGACATCACTTTTAAGGGACCACATTGTGAAATGAGACATTGTACTTGAGTTTGTGGGCATAAAACACCAACTAGCAAATGTTTTTGCAAAGCCTTTAAGTAAGGATTGCTTTTGCAAAACAAGAAGTAACTTAGGCTTTTTTCATGTTAAAGATGTTTGAGGTGTTATTTTTGTTTGTATACATTAATGGAAATAAATTGGACATATTCACATTATAAATTGTATACTCTTTAAGCATGAAAACCATTAAAAATCTATTATGCTGTAAATTTTGTTGTATGTTCAGGTTTGAGATGAACCGATTTACCAGTTTGCAATGGTCAGTTCAACCAATTGATTGGTAGATACTAAAAAACAAGAAAAGTTATTGTATGAATAGTAATGTTTTAATATTTTAGTTGGAGACTGTTTTTCAGTATAAAAGTTTGGCAACATATGTATGTATGTATTTTGACTCATGAAACTTATTTTAAAGAAAAGGTTTAAAAAATTCTGCTTTTTATGTGAATCAGTCGATCAATTCATACAACTGGATCAACCAATCAACCGGTTAAGCTAAAGCATTGGTAATGAGGCTATGGCTTAAATTGTGAATTTTTATTCCCTCAATTTCTTTGTTTTTTGGACATAATTTATGTATGGAAAGGCTCCATTTTAAGTGCAAAGAAAGAATGCAAACAGAATTTTTGGAAACTCTCGTTTAGCTTTCAACCAGCTAACCGATTGAACTTAACTCATAACAACCGGTTGACCAGTTGTTTGATAGTATATATATAATTGTCCCTATCTCAATAAAAGTCAAAAACCCAAAAAAAAAACCCTAACCTAATTCTCTCTCAAAACCCACTCAAATCACATTAAATTGATATGGCCTAAATTGCTTGATATTTTAGGAATTAGTAATGATGGTCTTAAAGTGTTTGAAATGAAGATAATCCCTACTAATGAAAGATTTGTGTATAATGAAGTAGTAGCGTTGCATACCGGTAGTTATAACTTTACACCAAGTGCTAAAATCAAAAGCAAAGATTTGCTTTTACAACCTAAGATCCTTCATAAAATCATTGCACATAATATTTTGTCAAAGAAAAGGCATTATAATGAAGTTACATTTAAGGATATATGCTTAATTGATTGCATGATTAGAGGTTATCAAATTAATCTTTCATTTATCATGATGAAGAACATGATCATGGCACATGATAAAAAAAACAAAAAAACAAAAACAAAAGTTTCTTTCATATGGTTAAGTTTTGACCTCTATATTTGAAAGCTTTTACATTAGTTAGTAATGCGAACATGAGTGTTGTTAGTTCTTATAGTAGCGCGTCAGATGATCACGCGTCACTAGGTGCCAATTATAACCAGGCACAAGCACCCTCTCTTGATGCAAGCTCGTCGAGTGCTATATCACCTTGCAGAAAGGGTGTGCCTTCTGAGCATGATGTATACACTGGAAAGTACATTACTCAGTAGAAGCCTAGCCATAGCATATAAGTTTGTTTTCCTTTCTTGCATGATTAAAAAATAAACAACAATAGATAATTTTTTAATAATTAATTTCAATGGACGAATGGAATTTCTAGTTTACAAAAGTGGAGGTTGCTTGCATGATAACATCAGCGATGAAATCGTTGATAAAAATACTTTTATTTTAATGGAGGCAAGTTTTCAAAAATCTTGAATAGAAGCTTATGCTTGGTTTAGAAAGTTCAAAGTTTTATTGAACTTATTATTTTATGAAATTAACATGCAAAGAAAAAATTGTTTAGAAAGTTCAAAGTTTTATTGAACTTATTATTTTATGAAATTAACATGCAAAGAAAAAATTTACTAGGAGGAGGCTACAATGTTGTTGCCAAAAGGGTGTGGGAGAATCACGGCGCTATTAAGTATGATTGAATTTAAAATGTTATTTAAAAAAAATGTTCAAATTTTATTTTTCATTATCTTAACCAATAATTTATTTTTACCATATAAGTTGTGTGATTTCTTGTATGAAGTGCAAAACAAATCAAAGAAATATACAAAAGAAAAAGGTCTTCCAGGCTGGGAATATGTGATTGTATGGAGGGACTTCAGACCTCCGGAAATCTCGAAGGCTATCTGGAAAGCTTATATCCAGCACATGATGTCTGATCGTTTTGTGTGGCACTCGCAATCCGATGCAAAAAATCGTAACAGGGGGGTACATTATGTTTGTTCCGCATGTGAAGCGGATTGCAAGATTTTTTTTATTATATACATTTTTTTAATTATTGTTTTATATGAAAATATTTAACTGACAATAGCTTTCTATTACAGGTCACGATTCTTGAACGCAATCCAAGACCAATGTAACTTTTTGTTGAAACTCACATGCAAAATTAGGGTAGTCTAAAAAAGGTGCAACAGCTCGTCGATAGTCGAACTCAGAAGTTTGTGATTAGTTGGATTTCAATAATTTTTTTCTTAAGTTATTATTTTAAAAAATTTATTGATTGTCTTTTAGGAAACACATAACACCCCATTGCAGGAGAGATTCATGGATGATCCTTTAACCCATCCAGAATGTGATCCAAATTTGTGGTTAAAAGTTGAATCGTCCAGTGGACTTGATAGAAAGCAGGTTTATGGTATCTCAAACACTGCGGTCGAGGATATGTATCGATTGTTGGCTCCTCACAATCGAGTTCGAGCTCCCAATCTTTGGTTGTCCAGACACTTATACAAGAATAAATTAAAGCTCAGACTACCCAGCTTAATGTTGAGACAACCCAACTTAGATCCAAGAGGCCAAACTTTGGCGATTGTACGAGGATTTGTTGTCAAGCCTCGGTGGTACATGTGGTCTACCCCTTCACCCACCTAATTAGGCAAAGATCTACCTCCACCTTCTTCTTCTTCTTCAGCTTATATATTCTAGATAAATTGTATTCAATAATATATTTAAATTAATAATAAAAATTTGGTTTTTTATTTTAGTTTTATTTCTTTTAATTTTATTTGTTTTGTTTATTTCAATTTTTAAAATATTAAATACAATATTAATGGAATTACCAATGAAATAATAATCACAAAATGAATTACCAACAAAATAATAATCACATACAAAATTACCAACGAACTAAGTCTCTCAGGCGGTTTTAGAGAGTTTTAAAAAAATTATAGAACTTTATTACTAACAATTACAGAAAAAATCACTAATAAACCAAGTCTATCAGAAAGTTCAAAAGAATTGAAAAAAAATTTATAAAACCATGCCACTGACAATATATGAATCTCTGACGAGTTGATTTCATTAGTAATATAGATTCAATCACCAATGAAATTACTAATTAACAATGTATTCTATCTTTAATATGTCATATTCATCGATGAAATTACAAACAAAATGATGACAGTAATTGTTTTTTGTTTGACGTATATTTTTCATCTGTAAATCAATTGATAATTATATTACTGATAGCATGACCTATAAGATAGAAAACATCAATGATATATTTTTCTATTACCAATGCCCATCCATGATTAAGAGTGTGTTTGAGATTGTGATACCGGTTATTTTTTAAAATGTTTTTCGCTTGGAAATGTATCAAAATAATATTTTATTATTTTTTTAAAAAAATTATTTTTGATATCAGCTCATCAAAATGATCTAAAAAATACCAAAAAAATATTAATTTAAAGTAAAAAGTTGTTTTTAAAATGCCATAATAAATATGCTCTACATTTAGTTGAGATGAATGTTTTTTTATATGTAGAGGTGTTTAAAAATGTGATTATAGTGGATATTCAAAGTGTTTTTCATTCGAAAACGCATTAAAATAATATTTTTATTTTAAAAAATTTATTTTTAATATTAGCACATCAAAATAATTTGAAAATATCAAACAAAATATTAATTTAAAATAAAAAAATAAATATTTTTTTAAAATATTTTTAAAATACAAAAAAAAATATACAAATGAATGTTTAAATACGACTTAATATTTTGTCGGTATTATTTAATATTATAGTTGGTGCTCCTCTTCCGTGGCTGTGGCTGTGGCTGTGCAGCTACTCCTGTTTTTGACCTCCATGCCCATAGGACAAGAAAACACTGCCGCCATCGCTCCGAAATGTGGAGCTCCTACGCCCTCCACCTTTTTTAATTTCCACTCTCTTTTCTTGCTTTCTGCTCGTATGGTACTCTACTTTCTCTCTTCTTCTTTTTTTAATGTGTCAAAAAAGAAGAAGGCCATCACTGTTGGTGAAAATCGAAGATGATATCTACTAGTGACAGTCTTTAGACTTGAGAGAAACCTCTTTATTATCTCTCGCAGTATTTGTTGAAAATAATTTTTTGTTCTTGAAAAAAAAAAGGTAATGAAGATAAATCGTGACTGCCTGTCTGGTCTTTACCTTGCTCATCATCTCTTCAACTGTCATCCTAAAACAGCCACATGGACGTCATAGATTGGCAAAGCAATTGAACAATGCTGCTCCTATGGAGGACCGGTGTTAACTGTCCAACCGACGTCGTTTCTCTTTTCCTTGCAAATAAGGAAACTACGACACCGTACTCATATCTTCCTTCTCAATTGCAAAATTAGGGCTGACACATCAACGGTTGCCTTGCCCTACTGAATACCTCAAGGTCGAGTAGCAGAGAAGAACAAGATCATATCACATGAAGGCATAAACAAACCCTTAAAAATAAGAAATTTTGAAGGACTGCAAACGGAGAGATGGGTAATCCAAAGCAAAAGTGGAAATCAGAGGAAGAAGAAGCGTTAAGAGCAGGCATTGCCAAACACGGTACTGGAAAATGGAAAAACATACAGAGAGACCCCGAGTTCAATCCTTACCTTCGTTCTCGCTCTAATATCGATCTCAAGGTTTTCTTTTCTTTTTTATTCTTTTTTATTATTATTGTAATTGCTGTATGATTTGATGATATAATATCAATAATGTTAATGTCAATAGGATAAATGGAGGAATATGACTGTAAGTGCCGGTAGCCAAAGCGTTAAGGACAAGTCACGGACGCTAAAAGCGAAATCCAATCCCGATGCTGCTGCTGTTGTTGCTGCATCAACCCCTCTGTCCAATCCCCATACTTCTGCTGTTGCTGCGGTTGATGTCGTTATCGACGATTCTTCAGAAGCTGCAGCAGATTCAAAAACTGCTCCCAAGTAGGTGCTTTAAATTCCTTTATTTTTATTTTTTTTTGTGGAACAAGATGGTTTTGTGAGTTCTTTTGAGTTGGTGGCAATTAGTGTATGTATTTTTATGACATAATTTGTATGGATCATAAGTCAATCATTGCTTTCTCAGTATAAAGTAATTTAGAATTGTGGCGTGGCCTGCCTACACTTGGAGAAGTTTCAACAATGCCATGATATTTGATTGAATTACTTGATTTGGCAGGTACAATGCAATGATTTTTGAAGCAATTTCAGCGTTGAATGAGCCAAATGGAGCAGACACTAGTGCAATCATCAGCTACATTGAGGTCTAAACGAATTTTGTCTCCTTAAAATGTTTTCTGTTTTTGTATCTTATAGTCATAGATTTCCCATCGAGATTGGTTTGTACTTGCGATATGGGACATGAATCTCTGTGATTTTGTTAGCTCTGGCAATCATGTAGTTGGACTTGATGTAGAATACATATGGGTTGTATACATTTGTTTTCTTATTCTTTTTGAGATATGGGCTAGAATTGGACTTGCTAAGTATATCATATGTTAAACTCCTAGAGCTGCAATAGGAGAAAGAGAACCAATGCCCTTGAAATCTCTCTCATCTAATATGTTGTGCATGGAAAGGAGAGAAGAAAATTGTTAATATTCCTCTGATTCATAAACAGTATCAGGAGCAAGTCATTTCATCCATATCCCACACCCCTGGGCATGCCTCAGAGGTTGCTATCCTGTGAAAGGAAAATTAAAGGAAAGAATAAGAAACCACGTTTCTGGATGAGATTAGTGAATGATTATGGAAACATAAATTGTGTAAATCAACCATTGGTTGCTCGTTATTATTTCTTATTTACCATTGGTGATTTTTCCAGCTCTATGAGTTTTAAGAAATATGATGGGTGTGTTTGTTTTTTCTCGATAATTCACACAGAGAAGGCAAGAGTTACCACAAAATTTTAGAAGGCAATTAAGTTCAAGGTTGAGGAGGCTCGTAGCTCAGGAAAAACTTGAAAAGGTGAGTTGTTTATCTTTGCAATGTAACTTCTTTGCTGATGATGATATCCCTAATACATCAGCTCACCTTGTCACACTGCTAAATAATTTTTCTTTAATTTAAAATGTTGAATCAAGTTGTTTCCTTTTTTTAATTTCCATTTGCATTTTGTTGTGATCCTCTCCTCTTTGTTCATACTTTTATTGCTTGGAGGAGAATTGGGATTGAAGAGGAAGAGTTTGTTGTAGCAAGTTGATTGTATTCCTCAAAGACCATCACCGCCACACCCCACAAAAAATGAATGGAGAGGATAGAGATTCATGTATGGGTTTGTAAAATTTGTTCATTAATTCTTTTTAATAATATCATTGGAAACAAATGATAGTAAACTTGTCGCTAGTGATCGCTGCAAAGAAAACCCAATCTCTTTTGTATTTTCTTTTATCCTTCAACGAACTGAAGGAAAAACTATGACATTTATAGAAGCAGAAAAGGGAATTTGTTTTGGTTGTGGAAGGGAACAGTTTGTTCTTCTTACGAGAATATTTAACACAAAGTTATGCTACGTAGACATTGGGAGTACGTGCTGAATGGTTGAAAGTTTTAATGAATTAAATGCAGGTCCAAAATTTCTACAAGATAAAGAAAGCTTCTTCATTTGGGACAAAAACACCGACTCCTAAGCAGAAAGAGGTGCGTCCCAAGCCTGAACAGAATACTGGCCTTATAAATTCTTGCGATACCGTCGCAGAAGCAGCAGATGATGCTGCATATATGGTTGTAGAAGCAGAAAACAAATCATTTGTTGCAACTGAAGCAGTTAAGGAGTCAGAGAGGGTTTCAAAGATGGCTGAAGATGCAAATTCACTACTACAGTTGGCCAACGAGATACTTGAGAAATGTAAATCCATCCTTGCTTCTTCAGTCACCGCTTTTCCACTTTCTATTAACCTGTGTCCTTATTCTTTACTTTGGCAGGTTCACGAGGTGAGATTGTGGTCATGGGATGAGATACGAGCTTGGACTTTTAAAACAATGGGCTGGAGATGACCCAACAACTAGAATGCATGTAAATAGTGCCTGGTTTTCATAATTTTTCCAGGCATGATCAAGCTAAATCTTATGGCTGGTTTTGTGGTAGCAATTATAGTGTAATTTCTCAGATAAGATATTGCATAACACATTTTGTTTTGATGTCCTTAAAGCTCTTGTTTCTTTGATTTGACAAAGATGCCATAGTAGCAGAAGCGGCAATTTCTCTTTCTTGATTCGCAAACCAAAAATTCCCTTGATCTGCTAGACAAAGTATGGTTGTTCCTGAAAATCTATTAGAATGTGCAAATGCAGTCTGCATGACAAGGAAGCATGAGCTTTGATTATGGCCTTTCATCTTTTAGTTTGATGCTCTATAATGTGTTAACAATGACCGAGTCAGACCGCGCCGAGTGATGATAACATTGTCTAGAAAAGGATGCATGACTAGTTCCAGGTACGGGAGGAACTGAAAAACTGTTGGGCGTCCTCTTTCTCTGTTTTTTCACTGGTCAGGATTAAGGGTATTCTTGAAATTGTGATAATAATAGTATAGGGATTTAAAATATTTTTTTATTTAGAAGTGTATTAAAATAAATTTTTTATTTTTAAAAAATTATTTTTATCATTATCATATCAAAATAATCTAAAAATATAAGAAATTATTTTTAAAAAAATTAAATTTTTTTAGAAGAACAAAATAATTAATTAAACTGATTAGAATATTTAAAAAAAATTAATTAGTTTGGTATAGGTTTTTTCAATATATTTTATAATATTTTAATTTAATTATTTTTATAAATAAAAATTAAATCGAATAAAAAATCATCACCCCTGTTATTTGATGAAACTTTATCAAGCATTCAGTCACCTTGGCATGGCATGGGAGTTCAGAAACATTGATGATAGACATCACTCGGCTGTGTCCAACAACAAAGGGTTCTTGCTTTTTGCGTTCACTCCATCTTTTTCTGTTTTTTTTTTTTTTTCTTCTTTTTACCCCCCTAATAAACTGTGACTTTAATACAAGCCCCGTGATGCAATAACGTTAATTGCCTTGCTTCTCTTAGAACTTAGGAAAAAAAATAACTAAAAACAATCAATTTAAAAAAATATGGAAAAACAATCAGTTAACTCGACTAATCCATGATTTGAGATATAAGATTGAGATAACCTACATAAAAAAAAAAATAGAAAACAATTCATGAAGTTTAAGACTAAATAATTAAATGTTGAATGATGAAATTGAAAGTAAAAAAAAAAAACTTTAAAAATAGGACCTAAAAAATACCAAAGTTAAATCGAGTTAATTTTTGAAATCTTTGATCTGAGTTATAAAATTAAAATTACCGTATAAATAAAAAACATAAAAAAAATCACGAAGAAAAATTCATAATCGTCTAAAATTAAAAAGTAAAACAAATAGCAATCACAACAAAAAAAACCAATCGTCCAAAATTAAAAAGTAAAACAAATTGCAACCACAACAAAAAGGGATCAAATCTAGTATAATAACTAAATAAAAGAAAATAATGAGGGACTAAATTGAAAAATAAAAAAATCAAGAAAAGAATAAAAAAAATATAACAATCAAAAAAATAAGAATAAGAATCAAGCCGAATGCAAAAATTAAATGAAAAAAAATATTAAGGGATGAAATTGAAAAAAAAATAACTTTGAAAAAAATAAAAAGCAAAACAAATAGCAATTAAAAAAATAAAGACTAAAATTGATGCAAACATAAAATGAAAGGACACATTTAATTTTTGAAAAAGGCAAGTGTGAAATTCGAGTCGAGAAGAGAAAAAAAAGAAGAAGAAAAAATTCATTGGAGTCCAACTATTGTTCCGTCATGCAGATGTGTCCGACAACCAAAAAGAGGATAATGCAACGCTTCCAATGCTATCATAGAAGGTAATGTTTTACCATCGGGAGATGCCGCATGCGTAACCCAAAGAGTGTGAATGTGTGCGTATCACGCACTAGCCACCTTTTTTTTTAATTATATTTGTTAAAAGACTAAATTGTCTTTCATTAAAATTAATTATAACTAAAAAAATTATAATGAAAATAAAAAAAGTATTTGGATGTCATTTAAAAAAAAATAAAAAATAAAAGCAAGGTAGTCATTGCACTATGCAATCAAAGAGTTAAAAGACTAAAAAGTCCCTGTACCATTTTTTTTTTCTTTTAAGAATATTTAAGTCATTTCATTATGCATTTATGTTGCATTTATGTTAAAAATCCAATTTGGAGCCTGTTTAAGAGTGGTTGCGATTGTTTTTCAAAGTATTTTTCATTTCAAAATGTATCAAAATAATTTTTTTATTATTCTTTAAAAATTATTTTTGAAATTAGTGTATTAAAACGATCGAAAACATACAAAGAAAATTAATTTTTAGAAAAAAATTGAAATTTTTAGCAACGCAAGTTGGCCTGTTTTTTCCAAACGCTCTCTTGTTCCTTGTCAATATAATAACAACAAATAAACCCTATAAAAAAAATTATTTTATCTCTAATAATTAGTTAAATGATTTTATTTAAGAATGGTAAAATAATCATTTCACTCACTGTTTCAATTCATAGTGAATTGCGTGGAACGGTGAAAGATTGATCTTTTTCGACTTTTGTTTTAATAAGAACCTAAATTGAGAATTCACACTTTCAACCAACCGAGAAAGTTATTCTTTATACTTGTTTTGAATTAAAAAAAAAATAAATAGATATGCTTATAGCTTTTAGTAAATCATAAATTTTATTATTTCTTTTTATATTTGTTTTTTAAAAAATAATTAATAAAATACCACTAATTAATTACATGGCGACTAACGAGAATCGGAGTCATGATGCTATTTCCACAACATGATTCGCTGGATGAAAAATCAAATAAAACCTATGAAATTTGAACGGAGACCATCAAGATCTTTTTCTGAATTCTGTTTCTAAAACATGATGTCATGTCATGCACTAGTAGCAGAAATAGCGAGCTCTACTTACCAGTTTATCTGTTGCTTTGCCAGTCAACCGGAGCAACTACTAAGATAGGTCGCCATGACTGTGGAAACAGCTGTCTTGGATATGTCAATAAACAAAATCGATTGATGCTGCGATCCAGGACTTTAACCATAGATACGAATGCAGTTACAGATGGTATTACAGCCCATTGATTTTAATGTTGAGCAACATCCCCACCCCAAGTATCTTCAGACTTGAGACCATCCATCGTTGTGTGGGAGATGGGAGATCCAAATATGGAAAGCAACTCAACAGAACAAACTTAGTTAATGTCAACGAAGATCAGATATATAGCAATAGATAATGAAAAGACCTCGTGTGACCTTGAGCAATAAATAAAGCAAACTATTGTCAATGGCATGAAGGGGAAGAAAAAAAAAGTTGGCGACATGAACCCTGAATAAAAGGGTTATTCAAGCTCTCAACAATTTTTTTCGTGTCCAGAGAACATACTGAATAGCGAATAACATTGCAAGTGCCTCAAAAACTTAAGCTTATGGAAACACAAGCTTTTTTTCTCAAATACAGTGCATAATCTGATCCTAGTGCCGAGGGAAAACAAAAATACGGGCAACCACATACCCATTCAATCAAAGATACTACAGAACCAACTTTCAGATATTTCAATCTATAAGAGGACAAGCCCCAGTTCCGAGGGTCTCAAGGCATGCTGTAAGCGGTAATTGTAAAGATAGTAGTGTAGTTGCCCATCACCTGGTCCAAATTTCAGTTCTTTCAGGAAAGACTCGTTATGCATGACATCCAATGCATTAAAAACATCAAAATCCTTCTGCTTGGCAACAATCAGTACATCATTCATTAACTGAAGCAATGGAGTCTTCACGCTAACATTGTAATATGAATAAGCAGCTTTCAACGTCAAGTAATTCTGGTTGCCTAGGATAGAGGATGGAAGCGTGTAGAAGCTGCAGAAGTCAGTGATCTCATGAGTCTCTGGACTCTCAACCAAGTAACTATCAACCACGTTCTCAGTTGGAAGAAGCCAGTGCTCCACATCATTCTCATCAAAATCAGGTGCAACAACAAACTGGCTCAAGTAATTTCTTAGCAACCTTGTAACAGCAGGTACATCACGAAGTTCCATTTTTCTAAATCCAGGGGTGGCAGGGGAATCTGGTAACTTGTAGAGTTTTATTGTCCGACTCATTGTCATCCTTGCACCAAGCCTTGAAAAGCCAACATCAATAAGCTTCTTCGGGTTCAAAGACCTGTGCCAATACTGACAGGTTGTTATTGGTGTTGGAAGAACCACACCAGCAGTATATGCTGCTTGCCAAATATTCTCTAAATGAACCCTCCTAGTAACCTCCTTAATCATAACAGGGGCAAGTCTCTTCGACCGAAGCTTCTTATAAACACACAAGAAATTGATCTCGACCATCTTCACAACTTCATCACGCACCCGAATCCTTGCAGGGACACCTGTGATGAAAGCAACGAGCTTCTGGGAAGCTTTGGCACGAACCCCAATGTGCCAGCTTGGATAGTAACCCGGGGGACACAAAGCCCATCTAAGAAACTCCTGTGAGTAATTAAACCTAAACATGTTCTCATCATCTTCAACATAGTTGTTTTTCAAGAGATTATAGACCTCATTGCAAGTCTCCTCGGACTCCATGTCACAGGTGGTCCATTCATACTGAGTAGGGAGATTGTATGGTTCTTGTTTAACTTCAGATAGTGGGGTTGGAGACTCAATAGGGCCCTCGGGCAAACTTGAATCACCAATGTCTTTGAATTGACCAACAGGTTGACTTTCCCAGAACTTGTGTGTCTTGCCTAAGGAAATGGAGTCCTGAAACCTACGGGCTATAGTTGCGAGGGAGCTATCTTCCTTGGCAATTAGGTTCGTCTCAGAATCATGATCTGGGTTTTCTTTCGAAGACACAGGTGGTGAATTGTTATTGTTATCGGCCATTTCAGCAAATGGATTCTAACAGGAGCGAGAGTTATTGGAAAATTTCCTATCAAACGAAAGAAAACTTGATATAAAACACCAAAGTAAAACGAATAAACAAAGTGTAACAGCGAATGCAGAAATCAGTAGAATCAATGTATTGAGACTCGTATGTTGCAATTTTTGTTCATACAAGTACCCATCCTCCTTGTTCCACTTGACCCATTACCACATCCACAAAACCAAAAGGAAAAGAAAAATTCAGATCTACTACGACATAGGCTGACAGATCTATAAGAATATGATGAAGAGATTGAGATTATCAACTTACGCTGCAGAAGCTTTGCAAGAATAGACCTTCACGTTACTGCAAATCTCCTGATGGTTTTGAGAGGAGAGGAGAGGAGAGGAGAGGAGCAATCAGATTCTCAAAGCCAATTTCGTTCACATTGTTTGGGGAGGCGGCTAAAGAGATGCTTGTTTCTTGTTTCGGTTTGGGGACTGCAGCGCGTGGGGGTTTGTGAGGATTTAACCCCTGGGAGGGTAATTTATGCTTTTTTGTTTTTTTTTTCTTTTATTAGTTTTTTAGAGTGTTTGTTTGTCAGCATGAAGCATATAATATAAGCTTTTTCATGAGACACGCCGCTCTTGAATGAAAGTGTGGCGGGGGGAGAAGGTTATGTTAAATTCAGCATTTATGATTTAGAAATTAAATTAGACTTCGTAAATTGTATTTATAGAATGAATTATATATATTTATGATAAATAATAATACAAATTATATATCAAATAATATTTTTTTTAAGTGATGTGACTTCCATTTCGTACCGTATGAAATCCGTCTGCAACAAAATGCATGTTCATGACATGCGATAAAAATGGATCCTAGGCATCCCAAATCCGGTTTTGCAAGCTGGTGCGCAAAGATGACGCGAGTTTAGGGAACGGTTTTTTTATTATTATTATTATTATTTTCTTACATATAAAAAATAAATCAAAATAATTTTAAATTATAAATATAGTAAAAATAACTCAAAATAGTTTTATTACAAAAAATAGATAATAAAAGTTAAAATCCATAAAAATTAAAAATTTTAATTCAATTTCCCAACAAATTTTTTCAGTAAAAAATTATTCCTAATCAAACAAATTTATAACTTCTTTACAATTCAAAAGATAAAAAAAAAAAAAACTTAAATCAATTTGTAAAATCTTACCCAACTTAGACGACTAGGTATTTTTTCTTAAAATATGTTGGAAACTTGTTTAATTAAAATAATTAAATTAAATTATGGGTGAATAATAAATTAATCTAAAAAATCCTTTGTTTTTCTATTTAAAGAACCCTATTTAACTTTTGATTTGTAGTGGCTAATCAAATATTGATAATAGTGGGAATTAATTCTTATTAATTCTTCAACCTTTTAGCTTTTAAAATTCACTGCAAAAAATATGTTGAATAAAAAGTTTTTAATTTGATTTTTTCACTCTTTCTCGTCTCATTTTTAGCATTTTCATTCTCTTTTATGTTTTGGTTTTTCCTCTCAAATCTAGAGTTTAGGTTTATACTTTGTTGAGAAATATTTAAGTTCTTTTATTTTGATTTAAGGACCCTATTTAGAAGTGTATTTAAATTAAGATAGTGTTTTAAAATCTTGAGAGGCATATTGCAAACATCTTAGTTGCATAAATAAAAGATAATCAAACAT
Source organism: Populus nigra (assembly GCF_951802175.1). NCBI lineage: Eukaryota > Viridiplantae > Streptophyta > Magnoliopsida > Malpighiales > Salicaceae > Populus > Populus nigra. The sequence continues at coordinate 7,613,390 of NC_084866.1, read as the reverse complement.
TAAAGACAAATAATTCATCATTAACAATAACACAAGTTTCATTTTTTTAAAGTGTTTAAACAAGTAAGAATTCTTTTTTATTTTAATTTAAGCATTGTTATTTTTTTTATTTCAACCTACACAACCTGACTATCACGCTTTGCCTTAAAATTATACGCGGACTTTAATCTTGTATTTATTGCAAGTTTTAATATATGCTTGGTATGCATACTAGTAATTTTTTTTATCATGTTTATATTAAAAGCAAGCACCTGGCATTGCAGGGACCTGCCCTCTTTCCTAGAAGAGAGATTTTTTTTGCAGGGAAAATATTTTAAACTTATCAAAAATAGTTGCCACCTACTATTAAGGTTACTAGAAACCCTAACTGATCTTTAGAATTTTAAAGTAAATGATTGATTATGCAAGAGAAAACATATTATCACACTAAAACATCATACTTGAAATAAGTTGCATTTCTACTCATCTTTTATTCCTAATAATATGTTGTGCCTATTATTAGTGGTCTATTTATTGGATGATAGCGGGTCTGCTGCAATGAGTTAAACCCTGAGTAGGTATAAACTTATCCATTATAAAGTTCATGTCATTTTTGTTACTTTAAATTGTTTGGTGAATTGACATGTCTACAATTGTTTACCCTTGATCATAATATGTGATTGTCAATAGTCTATCAAGCTTTGTCAATAAATAATTAAGTGGGCTTTTATCAGTTCCATTAAAATCATCCCTTATCATAGGAAGAGTTGTTACTAAACATTTTGTTTATGTAATAGTGGCTCATGGATAATGACCTATTTAGGTTTATTTATCCTATAGTATCAATGTTCACTCATAATTTTTATTTAATAAGATTTTTGCACTCAAGTCCCTAAATATCCAAACAATAACAATTATAAGTTGATCTACTTAGTGGTAGAATCTAGTTGCATGAACATTTAGAATTTGCTAAAGAAATTAATACATGAGGTGTTACTCCTCATTGACATTTAAGATAATAGCTCGTTAAGAGTCTATTTATCCCAAACACTACAAGTACTAAAAAAAATATATTATATTCAACATGGTTTTAATTTTTTTTTGTAGGGGTTTTGGAATGTCAGCCCATATAGGTCTTTTTAATGTGGGTCAAATCTCAATGGGTTTTATAAGCAAGTTATAAAATCCAAAATGGATGCATGCAATATGATAAATATTTTTTTATTTTTTTAAAAAATACATGCACAAAAATAAAAATACTAAAAAGATAACTAATGATTACCAAGACTTGCATGAAAAATAAATAAATGCAATTTTGTTTTATGTGTGAGAGGCTTGGCCAAAATGCATCATCGAAAAAGAAATTTTTAAATATTTTGACATTACAAAGTAATAAAAAAAATCCATATTTACTATCAATGATTAAGGGAAACCCTAGACAAATTGCCCATTAAAAGCTTTATGGATAAAAGACTTAAATCCCTATACATAAAATTATAGTTACATGGTATTTCCATGAACAAACCTTGACAGGAACATAACATATAAAAAAAAGGAAGCATGATTCCTAAGTAAGGCAAAATATATGGAGAAGTTCAACAAAACCTAAACTCCTAAAAATGAATGTTCATATTAGATTTTTCCAGAAAAAAAAAAAGAGAATAGTTTCCTCCTTATCACATATAATC